>NC_034201.2:18772681-19072681 GCF_002021735.2 Oncorhynchus kisutch | reverse complement strand
CAATTGTGGAAATGCTCACACTGTCGATTCCATGGAAGTGTGTGTTGTCTTGTATCACTCGTTCCTGGATTTCTCTGAGTCGTATTGCATTATCTTGAAGGACCATGCCAACTATAACGGCCTCTTGCTCCTGAGTGAATATAGCTGTCCTTCCACCTGCATGTGGCAGCCTTGCAATTCTACAAAAAGTAGTTGTGCAGTTACAAAGCATATTCATGCAGTACAATACATACAGTGATTAACTTTACAACTGTCTATTGAAACATATAGTGTAGTACAGTAAATTTGCAATTCCAAAAATACAGTAGTATACTATACCTGTTCTCTTCTCTGAATGTCCTTACTATGGTGGACACAGAAAATCGGCTCAAATTGGGTTGCACTCTAAGTCCTGCTTCCCTCATTGTCAGTCCATGGATAAGAAAATGGTCTTTAACTGTTGCTAGAATTTCATCAGATATTTCCACTCTTTGTCTTCCTCTTCCTCTTCATCCTCCTCTTCCTCTTTCGTTCCCTCCTTCTCCTCTTCCTCCTCGTCGCCCACCTCACATGCGCACTTGTCCTCGTCCTCTCCCACTGTTTCTTCTATCCATTCTTAGACTTTCTCCTTCCCACCTTCAACAACCTGTTTGCTCTCTGAACTGGTTTATATTGGTTGTGTCGCATCATTTGAAACAGGTTAAATCAATTTTGAGTGGTTGTGTTCAATCAATGACATGTGTTCTCTATTTGTATTTGATTGTTGCCACTTGTGTTTACCAGTATGGATGACATGTGCATTAGAGTGCAGAATGTGTTTTGAGAATGAGAATGTGTTTAGAGTTTTGCTGAAAAGTCTAAGTGAGATCTGCAAATTGTGTTTTACCATGTGAAATGGTTTAAGGTATTGACAACAGACTGCATAATTAGCTAAATGAGTCCAGGCAACTGAGAACTTTGTTCAGCCAATGGGATTTAGTGTTTTAGCAACTGAGAAAAACTGTAATACAAGAGCAGAGTGAAGCTGGTCCACTGTTAGAGTATTAGCCAGACGTCCATATTTTTTCCTGTTTCAAGAAACACAGTCGAGCTGATTCACTGCAGTAGTACCGGATCACCCACTACCACAAATTAATGGGTTTTCCTGTCTGTACAGCATGGAATAGTATTGTGGATGATTCCTGTCTCTGAGGGGGTTGAAGTCCTCTGGCCTGCTTTGTTGTTTGTTTATAGCTTCCATGGTGCAGCCATTTTGGCAACTTTGATTGTCCTTATCTGTAAAATGGGATACGGAATGTATTTTTCCTTGAGCTACCAGGATTACTGTTTTTCTCTGCACAGTAGCTCAGTCCATAATTGATTATTCTGATTAAAAGCCACCTCACGTGTGTGTATGTGTTTGTACTATAAATTAATCAGGGTATGACTGGCAAACTCTCAATCAGTCACTGTTCCCCATCACAGCCAGTTGGGGCACCCAGCTGCATCAGAACCAGCAGACCCAACTTCTCCTTCTGGGCCAGGCAGGGGGAATTGGGGAATAGCACTATATGCTCTGCCTTCCATTGATCATCAGTCACTCTGCTCATGGATTTAACTGGATTGCTTATGGACAAAGAATACCCAATCTCCCTAGCTCCAGGAATTAAATTAGTAAGCCCTACTACTCTACTATTACACACACACGCACACACACACACACACACACACACACACACACACACACACACACACACACACACACACACACACACACACACACACACACACACACACACACACACACACACACACACACACACAGTTAAAACTTGGGGAGCAAGATGACGAGCAATTTATGTTACAATTTACGATGTGAGTTCCTGGTGATTAAGTAGCTCCAATGGTGTTTGGTGGGAAGAAGTGGTGCAGGCCTGCATTTTTAGCACACATCCAGTATCCATAGCAGGATACAGCTTTCTACAGCTCTGGCTCTGAGATGAGCAATGCTCGAGTTCTCACAACCAGGCTGAATTGATGTTTTACCTCATAATATACAGGAAGTTTACTTTGAATTGTTTTTAATATTATTCAAGATCTTTGGCAAGCTGCTCACTCCAGTCTATTGGATGTATCTCTATGCTTCTCAGATGCTTGAAATATAAATCATGTCATGAAGCAACAAGATCTTTAACTTTAGTTTATAACTGTCATACTGTAGAAGTTAATTCAAGAACAACATCTACAGGGCCTCAAGAGTGGAGCAGCAGTCTAAGGTACTGCATCGCAGTGTTTGAGTGGTAACTACACACCCGGGTTCGATCCCAGGCTGTGTTACAGCTGGCCGTGACCGGGAGAACCATGCGCGGTGCACAATTGGCCCAGCGTCGTCTGGGTTTGGGGAGTGTTTGGCCGGTCGGGATTTCCTTGTCCCTTAGCACTCTAGCAACTCCTTGTGGCGGGCCGGGCGCCTGCAAGCTGACTCGGTCGACTTCGGTGTGGCTGGCGTCTGGGTTAAGCGAGCAGCGTGGTGTCAAGAAGCAGTGCAGTTTGGCAGGGTCATGTTTCGGACAACGCATTGCTCTTGACCTTCACCTCTCCCGAGTCCATAGGGGAGTTGCAGCGATGGGACAAGACTGTAACTACCAATTGGGGAGAAAAATGGGTTTAAAAAAAAGAACAACATTTACTCTGCAAAACTACATATGCAGGCAGGATATCATCATTGTGCTCTTGAAACAGCCCAAATTGATAACCTCTAAATATCTTAGTGTGAGGTAAGAGGCAACACGTGAATAGCCCTGTCATTGAGTCACATTCGCTCCCCGACCAACAAGATGATGCAAAATAAACCTCTTTGATGTGGGGAATATTTGAATAGACTCTCTGATGAAACAAGGCACTAAAATAGCCGCCTAAAAACAGTGGTGTAAACAGAGGGAGGATTTCCGCCGGATTGGATGTTTCATTGTACTATCCTGTATGTATGTCTGTCTCATGGTGGCTCTGGCCTTTGGAATAGCACAGACAGCTAAAGTCAGGCTGTGAGTCACCGCTCTGCTCTCCTTTTTCATGTCACATTATTGCTTTTAATAGAGGTGTCTTAATTGGAGAGGGCAATTAAATAGCACTCTGTGACACCCCCTACTCCTAACCACCTCCCAGCCCAGGTTAGTGACTCTGGGTCTGGCAGTGCAGGGGAGGTTAGACCGTGGTGCTGTCTAGAATATCTGTCTGTCATCAGGACACTGATGACAGACAGACACACACACACACACACACACACACACACACACACACACACACACACACACACACACACACACACACACACACACACACACACAGAACGGTTAAGCTAACGTAGGCTAATGTGATTAGCATGAGGTTGTAAGTAACATGAACATTTCCCAGGACATAGACATATATGATATCGGCAGGAAGCTTAAATTCTTGTTAATCTAACTGCACTGTCCGATTCACAGTAGCTATTACAGTGAAAGAATACCATGCTATTGTTTGAGGAGAGTGCACAATTATGAACCTGAAAATGTATTCATTCATTCATTAATAAATAAATATTTTTAACAGATATGGCCAAAGTCTAAATTGCACCTGGGTTAGAATATCCTTTCTCTTGCATTTCAAAGATGATAACTATATGTGTTATATTCTCCTACATTAATTTCAAATTTCCACAAACTTGAAAGTGTTTCCGTTCAAATGGTATCAAGAATATACATATCCTTGCTTCAGGTCCTGTGCTACAGGCAGTTAGATTTGCGTATGTCATTTTATGCGAAAATATGAAAAAAGGTGCGGATCCTTAATTAAAGGCTATTATACTCTGCCAAGCACTGGCCCTCTCCTATGACTCTGCTCACCTCACCTGAGAGAGACACTGCTGGGTTAGTGTGTCTGGGTCCCTGCCCATATTACCAACACTTGGCCTTCAATTCAGCTCCAGGTCATCCGACTCTCTCCTCTCTCTCTCTCTCTCTCTCTCTCTCTCTCTCTCTCTCTCTCTCTCTCTCTCATGTTCATTCTACATGCTGTGTTCATTCTCCACACCTACTCACACACTGAGTTTCCTATCGCACTCATACAAACATACCCTGATGCTCGTGCACACGTACAAACACACTCTTACTCTACCAAAACAGAAACACCTATTTCTGTCTGTCCCTGTTTCATTCCCTACATATCAGACCCATAATATCATCCTCTCTCTCTCCCCTCTCCCTCCCCTCTCTCCTCTCTCTCTCTCTCCCTCTCTCTCTCCCCTCTCCCTCTCTCTCTCCCCTCTCTCCCTCCCCTCTCTCTCCCCTCTCCCTCCTCTCTCCCCTCTCTCTCTCCCTCTCTCTCTCCCCTCTCTCTCCCCTCTCCTCTCTCTCTCCCCTCTCCCTCTCTCTCTCCCTCTGTAATGCATTCTGTAAACAGAATTAAGGGAAAGGTCTGAAAGATCCTCTGTGTTTTTGTGTGTCAGGCTGGCGACTGGCATCTAATTGTGGTAGTTTCTCCTCTGCCTGTGGCCAGTGTGCAGAGACAGAGACAGCTGCCTATTGACAGCCTGCCTGCCTGCATGGCTGCCTGCCTAAACGGGGAAAGTCCTCCAACCAGCCCTGCTTTTATGGAGTGTTAGGCTGTTGACAGAATGTGAGAGATTCCTATTTCAGGCACTGCTGGTTGTTTGAGGTCCTGTACGACTCCAGGACAAGGAAGCGTGAAGGAAAGATCCTCACGACCCCTTTCACCCTGGAAACCCCCTCTTCAAAAGACTGGCAAACGGTTCAGGTCAATGACAACCAAAACCTTCCGCCACCTGAACAGCTTTGGCCCTTACCAACCGGCCACCTGGTCCACGTTGATCTTCCCACTTATAGACTCTGCACTCTGCACTCTGCATTATTAATCCAAATACTATGCACCCTGCACTTTCATCCCAGACTGCACATTGCTCTGTACTGCCTTTGCACTCTGCCACGGACCGACTCCCACATACAGCTGAAGTCGGACGTTTAAATACACTGAGGTTGAAGTAATTTTAAAATTGTTTTTTCAACCACTCTAAAAATTTCTTGTTAACAAACTATAGTTTTGGCAAGTCGGTTAGAACGTCTACATTGTGCATGACAATGTAGTACTTTTTCCAACAATTGTATACAGACAGATTATTTCACTTTTAATTCACTGTATCACAATTCCAGTGGGTCAGAAGTTTACATACACTAAGTTGATTGTGCCTTTAAACAGCTTGGAAAATTCCAGAAAATTATGTCATAGCTTTAGAAGCTTCTGATAGGCTAATTGACATAATTTGAGCCTACCTTCAAAGTCAGTGCCTCTTTGCTTGACATCATGGGAAAATGAAAAGATTTCAGCCAAGACCTCAGAAAAACAATTGTAGACCTCCACAAGTCTGGTTCATCCTTAGGAGCAATTTCCAAACGCCTGAAGGTACCACATTCATCTGTACAAACAATAGTACACCAGTATAAACACCATGGGACCACGCAGAGATGAATGTACTTTGGGGCGAAAAGTGCAAATCAATCCCAGAACAACAGCAAAGGACCTTGTGAAGATGCCGGAGGAAACAGGTACATAAGTATCTACAGTATATCCACAGTAAAACGAGTCCTATATCACCATAACCTGAAAGGCCGCTCAAGAAGGAAGAAGCCACTGCTCCAAAACCGCCTTAAAAAGCCAGACTACAGTTTGCAACTGCACATGGGGACAAAAAATTATACTTTTTGGAGAAATGTCCCCTGGTCTGATAAAACAAAAATCGAACTGTTTGGCCATAATGACCATCGTTATGTTTGGAGGAAAAAGGGGAAGCTGGCAAGCCACGGGGCGGCAGCGTAGCCTAGTGGTTAGAGCGTTGGGCTATTAACCGGAAGGTTGCGAGTTCAAACCCCTGAGCTGACAAGGTACAAATCTGTCGTTCTGCCCCTGAACAGGCAGTTAACCCACTGTTCCCAGGCCGTCATTGAAAATAAGAATGTGTTCTTAACTGACTTGCCTGGTTAAATAAAGGTAAAATAAAAATAAATTTTTTTTAAAAAAGCCGAAGAACACCATCCCAACCGTGAAGCACGGGGGTGGCAGCATCATGTTGTGGAGGTGCTTTGCCGCAGGAGGGACTGGTGCACTTCACAAAATAGATGTCATCATGAGGCAGGAAAATTATGTGGATATATTGAAGCAACATCTCAAGACACCAAGTTAATGCTTGGTCGCATATGGGTCTTCTAAAGGGACAATGACCCCTAGCATACATCCAAAGTTGTGGCAAAATGGCTTAAGGACAACAAAGTCAAGGTATTGGAGTGGCTATCACAAAGCCTTGATCTCAATCCTATAGAAAATGTGTGGGCAGAACTGAAAAAGCGTGTGCGAGCAAGGAGGTCTACAAAGCTGACTCAGTTACACCAGCTCTGTCAGGAGGAATGGGCCAAAATTCACCCAACTTATTGTGGGAAGCTTGTGGAAGGCTACCCGAAACATTTGACCCAAGTTAAACAACTTAAAGGCAATGCTACCAAATACTAATTGAGTGTATGTAAACTTCTGACCCACTGGGAATGTGATGAAAGAAATAACATCTGAAATAAAGAATTCTCTCTACTATTATTCTGACATTTCACATTCTTAAAATAAAGTGGTGATCCTAACTGACCTAAGACAAGGAATTTTTACTAGGATTAAATCTCAGGAATTGTGAAACACCTTAGCCAAATACATTTAAACTCAGTTTATGTAAACTTCTGACTTCAACTGTATATATTTACCCCATTGCATATCATCCTGTAAAATTGGTTCTCTTAATTTGTTTTTATTAATCCATCTCTTCACATACAGTTGTAATGTTGCTTATACTGTTGATAGTATAGTCAGTTGTTTTTTAGCTTCAGTTCTCATAGTGTGATTCACCAGCCTGTTTTAGTGGCCTTTATCCACGCGTTGAAGCGACTAGTCCAAAGGTTCATTTACGTAGTGAGTTGTTCTTACAAATCAATTATTTGTTATACTATCTACAGTATTTCATATTTGATCATCTGTCATTCTTGGTAGATTTGCTACAATGACAATGACTGATATAGTGGCTTTTGTTATTGTGGCAGCCCAGGTGAGTCAGAGGTGAAAATCACAATAAAACAAGACAGTGGAAGACCGTTTTGCAGTGCTCAAACAAAAGTTGTTCTTTAATAAAGGTTGGGGAGAACAGGGAGGGGAGAAATACAAATGAAAGGCCTCTCAGATAATGGGTGGGTCACTCTGTGTCCAGCGTGGCGGCTCCTCGGACCACCTGTGTTAATGAACAGAACAGAGAGAGAGCGATGAGACTGGCGTTTCAATACATGCCCTCTACTTGCCCCGGGTGGCGTACTGTCAGGAAAGGTGGAACCAATTCAAGGTACCAATTGGTTGCAGAACCTGGACTGGATAGTATTGGTTTTGAATCACCAGCCCCAGTTAGTGCCTGTAGAGCTGTCCATGGTGCTGACTCTCCTTGGCCTCTCTAGCCCTCTGGAGCTGACCAAGGTCCTGCTCCTTGGTAACTCCCTGCTGGCCCCCGGGCTGCCGCAGAATTTACACACACATGTAAGCTGAACAGAAATACAATAGCCTAGTGAACATGAGATAACACACCACAGTTTTTGCAATCAATTTACCAGACTGTGCTTCCTTTTGATAAATACTAATTGTGTGACACGTCAAACTAAGGAAACCAGTTCTACCCTGTTAGACGGTATGCTTGGAGGTGACCCTCGAGCCTATACGTTTCCCCAAGCGATACCTTCTGCTGCACTGTGCAATCCAGACTCCCCAAGAAATCCACCCTAGCCAACAGTCTGACAAATTAGAAACTAAGCCCAAAACCAATGTTGGTCTCCCATTGCTATGGTCAGGTTTGTATATGCAAGACCCATCTCCTGGTGAACGTTTGTGGTGTTCTCAGTTGTGGTAGTCTTTTGCAACATATATCAGGACATCCGTAGAGGCTGCTGAGGGGAGAACGGCTCATAATAATGTACGGAGCAAATGGAATGGCATCAAACACCTGGAAACCATGCGTTTGATGTATTTGATGCCATTTCACTGATTCCGCTCCAGTCACTACCCCAAGCCCATCCTCCCCAATAAAGGTGCTACTAACCTCCTGTGCAGGACATGCACCGACTGATAAGCAGTCATATTTCACTGTCAATATAATAATAGCATGCAGATACAAAATGGCTTCATGTAGAGCATTATCACAATGAAGACTCAAACTAACATGGGTTCTATTATCTCTCCCAGCACAAGGCACACAGTCTCAACTCCCTCCTCCAGGCAGTCAATTTCATGATTAAGTCTGCTTAATCATTACTTTCAGGGCCATTCCTTATGTGGTGGAACTGAACTGCTTAGGGAAGCAGACCCACTCACAAGGCAGTCCAGTCCGGGATTTGAGAGCCTGGAGGAGTTGAGAGGCCACATTACTGATGGCCTATCAATACCCATTACCAGAACACTTTTCATTATTTCCCATCGCTCCCACTCTCCCTGTGATTGCCTATGCTGGAGAAAGCAGGGCTAGTAAATACAAGTAAATACAGTGCATTCGGAAAGTATTCAGACCCCTCGACTTCTCCCACATTTTGTTACATTACAGCCTTATTCTAAAAATGGACTAAATAAATAAAACATCCTGATCCTTCTACACACAATACTCCATAATGACAAAGTGAAAAGAGGTTTTTAGAAAGTTTAGAAAATGTATTACAAATAAAAACAGAAAGATCTTATTTACATAATTATTCAGACCCTTTGCTATGAGATTTGAAATTGAGTACAGATGCATCCTATTTACACTGATCATCTTTGAGATGTTTCTACAACTTGATTGGAGTCCACCTGTGGTAAATTCAATTGATTAGACATGATTTGGAAAGGCACACACCTGTCTATACAAGGTCACACAGTTGACAGTGCATGTCAGAGCAAAAACCAAGCCATGAGGTTGAAGGAATTGTTTGTAGAGCTCCGAGACAGGATTATGTCAAGGCACAGATCTGGGGAAGGGTGCCAAAACATTTCCGAAGCATTGAGGGTCCCTAAGAACACAGTGGCCTCCATCATTCTTATATGGAAGAAGTTTGGAACCACTGAGACTCTTCCTAGAGTTGGCTGCCTGGCCAAACTGAGCAATCGGGGGAGAAGTTCCTTGGTCAGAGGTCACTGTGAGAGTTCCTCTGTGGAGATGGGAGAACCTTCCAGAAGGACAACCATCTCTGCAGCACTCCACCAATCAGGCCTTTATGGTAGAAAGGCACATGACAGCCTGCTTGGAGTTTGCCAAAAGGAACCTAAAGGACTCTCAGACCATGAAAACAAGATTCTCTAGTCTGATGTAACCAAGATTGAACTCTTTGGCCTGAATGTCAAGCGCCACGTCTGGGGGAAACCTGGCACTATCCCTACGGTGAAGCATGGTGGTGGCAGCATCATGCTGTGGGGATGTTTTTCAGAGGCAGGGACTGGGAGACTAGTCAGGGTTGAGGGAAAGATGAACGGAGCAAAGTACAGAGAGATCCTTGATGAAAATCTGCTCCAGAGAGCTCGGGAACTCAGACTGGGGCAAAGGTTTACCTTCCAGCAGGACAACGACCCTAAGCACACATCCAAGACAACACAGGAGTGGCTTCGGGACCAGTCTCTGAATGTCCTTGAGTGGCCCAGCCAGAGCCCGGACTTGAACCCGATCAATCATCTCTGGAGAGACCTTAAAATAGCTGTGCAGTGACACTCCCCATCCAATCTGACAGAGCTTCAGAGAATCTGCAGAGAAGAATGGGAGAAACTCCCCAAATACAGGTGTGCCCAGCTTGCAGCATCATACCCAAGAAGACTCTATGCTATAATCGCTGCCAAAGGGTCTGAATATTTATGTTTTTAAAAAAAATGTTTTTGCTTTGTCATTATGGTAGTATTGTTTGTAAATTGATGAGGGGGAAAAATGTAATCAATTTCAGAATAAGGCTGTAACGTAACAAAATGTGGAAAAAGTCCAAGGGGTCTGAATAATTTCCGAATGCACTGTACCCATGTGTTTCTCATCATCAATGTTGGTCCCTAACATTTTTTGTAGACCAATCAATGTCTGAAGTAATTAGTTGTAAAACTGTGTAGTCTGGAGAAAATGAAAGATTGTATTCTATTACATTCTGTAACCTCTAGAGGGCCAACAGCATGTGGGACATAAGCCTAACAGAGAACGAATATCACACCGAGCTCACACGCAGGTCAGAATCAGGGGAAAGGGTCACAACAGAGGAGATTACAGAAGTGTAGATCTTTGCAGATTCATACCTAACAAAAGATCATCCAGGATTATTACGATATACTTGTATTTGTGACGACGACACTAGATTGAGTGTCTATTTGTAGCCTTGCACAAGCCTTGGCTTGGCTTGTTGAAGCCAGAATGTCTCAAAAGAGCAGGAGCCTATCTCCGGTTTCTGTAGTGTGAGGCAGTTTGATGTACAAGTACACCCCCTGTACAGGACACTAGTCTATCGCAGGGCCTTACCCCCAATCTATCTCCATGTGTCTATTTGCTAGTCAAAATGTATGGTTAGAAATGGCTTGACAGCTAGACTCTAAATCTTTAACTAGTGCTTATAGATCTCCTAGGAGAGCAGTTAAGTCATAGGCTACAACATATGCGCAAAGCTTTAAGTCAAATAGGTCTTCTCATTTTATAAGACTGCATGAAAGCTCATAAAAACATTCCTTATTAGAGGCTATTAGGCTCCTCAACATTCTAATTCAGTGCTATACATCTATCTTACAATGTTGTAAAGGGTTGTATGCATTCACCAGTAAAACATTACTAGATGAAGCTGACTCGACTCTTCCTGGCTGTGACCTATTGTGGGATGTGTTCTCTATTCTGTCCTGTCAGACCTTGTGTCAAGACAACACTGCACCAAAGTGAACTGCAGTCCATCACATGATACGTCTCCTGATGCAGCCATTCAGAGTAATGACAGAGTGAACAATTAAGATGCTGAACTATAGATGCTCCTGTTGCTCCTGCCAATCATACCACAGGGATGGGGAGTTGTTCTGAGTGCACACATCATAAGGAAATGTTCCTGGGAAAAATATTACTTGCTAAAGTATAGTCAGAATACTCTGGAGATATTATACAATGTGATCCAGTGATGGATATTGTACAGTATCTTGCACAGATATCAGCTTTTTATTAGAAGCCTAGTTGGTACTTGGCCCACGGTAATAGGTCATAACTAGGATAATTTTGCAGGTTCAGAGTGTCCCGGATAAAATAACAACAAAAGTCCAACTATGAATTCAAATCAAACCGTTTCAATCAAAAACATTACCTGGTTGTCCCAGTGTCCCTGGTGGCTGATGATGAATCGTACTCTATAGACCCTCTATTTCCCTCGCTGAGCATTAACATTAGAGAAAACAACAGCTATATTTATGTATTAAACAGCATTTCAGAAAATGTAGACTTGATGATACTCAGTCAAGCACAGTCTGAATGTTTAATCATAGCACTGACGGCTTTGTAAGTAGTATGTAAAATATGTCATAAATTATGTTTCAGAGATGAATTCATTTGCATTCATGAGTGGTTATTAATCTGTTTTTCATCTTTAGACGCAGAGGGGGAATAGACATTAAACTACAGGACGTCAATGACATGGTGTGTCTCATATTGTTTTCTCATAGCTCTCTCTTCTATCATGTGACTTCCTTGCTTCAGTTACTTATAACCTCAAATGTTTCTTACTCTGTGCTTAACCTGTTCATCATATTATTCCCCTGCAGCAAGGTTTGTTTGCACTGCCATTGCTAGTGGTGTCTGTTTGGTGGTCACCCCTCTCATCTTGTCTAGCCTGTCCTAGAAGACACCGTCCCTGCACACTAACAAACAGCCAGCCCAAGGCTGCAGGACATACAGCATGGTCATGTGGATAAATAAAATAAACTCTCTGACCTTCCAAAATCTCACTTCTGCAGTTATCTGCCCAAGGCAGTGGCAGCCATTTGAAAGAAATCAAATCAAATTAAACAAATTAAATTACTATCTAAACTTGCCAACATTGTATAGTTTACTTTCCTGCCATGTGCTCTCCTGCCATGTTGCTGTGAACACACAGTCAAACTTGACGCAAGAACAGAGAGATCTTATCATCACACAAGTGTGTATGTGTGCATCTGTGTATTTGCGTGAGTGTGTGTATGTGTGTGTGTGTGCATCTGTGTATGTGCGTGAGTGTATGTGCGTGAGTGTGTGTATGTATGTGTATGTGCGTGAGTGTGTGTGTGTGTGTGTGTGTGTGTGTGTGTGTGCATCTCTGTATGTGCGTGAGTGTGTGTATGTGTGCGTGTGTGTGTGTGTTTGTGTGGAACATCGAGGCTCCTAAGAGCATTGGTGTTCGATCTGGGCCCAGACACAGGGTGATTTACTCCCTGCTGACACGTTGTGGAGCACAAGTGCAGCGTTTATTGTTTGGCTGGCAGTCCCTGGGCTGCCAAGTGCAAGTCATCTGGGTTCTGACCGTGTTATAGAGAAGGGAAACCAACCGCATGCTGACTAGTCATTCTGAATTTGCTCCAATGAATACTTGTGGAAGCTTTGCATCGCTTGTGGGTATCGGAATACATTTCCATATTAAGATATTAGAATTCATTTAATTGAAATCGCAAACAAAGCATATGCTGTCAGTACCCCGCCACTAGCACAAACCAGGCTGGCACCCTGCCTTAAAGTTTTTAGGAGAGAGCCTGGCCATGTCCGAATACCCATAGTAACGTACTACATCAAATCAAGCTTTATCTATACAGCACATTTCAGACATGCAATGCAACACAATGTGCTTTACAGGAAAGAAAATAAAATAAAAATATGAATATAAAAGCTGAAATATTTACTACACAACAAACATAAGATAAAAAACAATACTTACTTAATCTGCATACACTCAACATCGGATACTAATATATTTTTCAACTACTTGGCATGTTAGCTAACCCTTCTCCTAACCCATTAACCTAACTCCTAACCTTAACCCTAATCTAAACCAGTAACCCTTAGCCTAGCTAAGGTTAGTGTTAGCCACCTAGCCAACATTAGCCACAACAAATAGGAATTTGTAACATCATACGTTTTGCAAATTCCTAATATATTGTACGAAATGGAATTCCTAATATATTGTACGAAATGGAATTCCTAATATATTGTACGAAATGGAATTCCTAATATATTGTACGAAATGGAATTCCTAATATATTGTACAAAATGGAATTCGTAACATATCATACGAAATGGATGATGGACATCCACAACTGAATACATACCATACTAATTGGAGTGTCCCGGAATAAGGTTTACTACATTACGTCTACCCCGGAGGCCAGGTAGACTATTTAGCACAAATACCCTTTAGTAAAACTAATGCAGTAGGCCTATGCCACAGCTACAACGCAGATTTGGCTCATGACTGGCTGAGTAGGTGGGGCAGGGCCGAGTGCAGGTGGATTTTTCCAAATTCAACAGACATGCATCGCATTAACCAGCCTGATAATAGCTCATTTCCATTTCAATCAATTTAATAGAGCCTACTTTAAAAGGACTGAAGACAAAAACAGATCATTTGGTTACATTTCAACATATTTATTAGTGAAGCCAAAGTGCTGTAACATACAGTGGGCTATTGCATCAGCCCAAACAATGCCATTTACCTATGACTATATTAATGATACGTAATTGCCTCTTGTGCCTCATTGCTTAAACATGATGTCAATAACCCAGCCACACGTCTTTTTTGTAATTATTCCAATTTATCACTCAATGTAACACGGATCCGCAATTTTTTTAGACCCTATAGCCAAAACTTTCATCAGAAGGTAGTCAGCTAATTAGCCAAGTTACTAGCTATTTAGTCATTGTTAGCAACTGCTAGCGGCCTTTACCCTCTGCTCAGGCACCAGCCGTATTTTTTAGCCTGGATAATACCTGCCAGCCTTGGACTGTTATTCTCCACTACAACGGCAGATTCCTGCCGTAAACCCTGGACTATTGATCATCACAGCTCTCTAGCTGCCACTGAGTGACCCAGCCCCAAAGCTAGCCCTGAGCCAGGCGCATCTCCCGGCTAGCAAACAAAATGACCACAACTACAATACCTCTTTTGCCATCTGGCCCGGTCCCTTCATTGGCACGGCGCCCCACCGTACCACCACAACTGGTCCGCAGACATAATTCCATCAGCTGTGTCTTCAACCGGCCTCTGCCGGACGACGGAGCCGACGCTTCTACTTACACCCGGACTGCTAACTTTAAACAGCGTGTCTCCTGCGTGCTAGCGTAGCAACGACTACCCCCCGGCTTCCCTGTTCCATCTGTGGCTGTACACTGATAACTTGGCTACATAGCTGATGCCCGCTGGACTGTTAAATTATCACGGTACTCCACTTTGTTTACATTTGTTTATCTGTCGGCCCTAGCCCCGAACTCAGGCCCTGTGTGTAGTTAACCAACCCTTTCTGCCCATTCATCGCCATTTTACCTGTTATTGTTGTCTTAGCTGATTAGCTGTTGTTCTCTTACCCGTTGTTGCCGTAGCTAGCTCTCCCAATTAACATCTGTGATTGCTTTATGCCTCGCTTATGCCTCACCCAGTATAACCAGCGTGTCCAGAGATGCAACCTCTCTTATCATCACTCAGTGCCTGGGCTTACCTCCACTGTACGCACACTGCACCATACCCCTGTCTACACATTATGCCCTGAATCTATTCTACCACGACCAGAAATCTGCTTCTTTTATTCTCTGTCCCCAACGCACTAGGCGACCAGTTTTGCTAGCCTTTAGCCTTACCCTCATCCTACTCCTCCTCTGTTCCTCGGGTGATATGGAGGCTAACCCAGGCACTCTCATTTCTTGACTTCTGCAATCTAAAAAGCATTGGTTTCATGCATGTTAACATCAGAAGCCTCCTCCCTAAGTTTGTTTTCCTCACAGCTTTAGCACACTCCGCCAACCCTGATGTCCTTGCCTTGTCTGAATCCTGGCTTAGGAAGGCCACCAAAAATTTTGAGATTTCCATACCCAACTACAACATTTTCCGTCAAGATAGAACTACCAAAGGGGGAGGAGTTGCAATCTACTGCAGAGATAGCTTGCAAAGTTCTGTCATACTTTCCAGGTCTATGCCCAAACAGTTCGAGCTTCAAATTAAAAAAATTAACCTCTCCAGAAATAAGTCTCTCACTGTTGCCGCCTGTTATAGACCCCCCCAAAGTTCCCAGCTGTGCCCTGCCACCGAATGTGAATTGATTGCCCCCCATCTATCTTCAGAGTTCATTCTGTTAGGTGACCTAAACTGGGATATGCTTAACACCCCAGCAGTCCTACAATCTAAGCTAGATGCCCTCACTCTCACACAAATGATCAAGGAAACCACCAGGTACAACCCTAAATCCATAAACATGGGCACCCTCGTAGATATTATCCTAACAGACTTGCCTTCCAAATACACCTCTGCTGTTTTCAATCAGAATCTCAGCGATCACTGCCTCATTGTCTGCATCCGCTATAGGTCCGCGGTCAAACGACCACCCCTCATCACTGTCAAACGCTCCCTAAAACATTTCTGCGTGCAGGCCTTTCTAATCGACCTGGCCCAGGTATCCTGGAAGGATATTGACCTCATCCCGACAGTCGAAAATGCCTGGTCGTTCTTTAAATGTAATATCCTCACCATCTTAAATAAGCATGCCCCTTTCAAAAAATGTAGAACTAAGAACAGATACAGCCCTTGGCTCACTCCAGACCTGACTGCCCTTGACAAGCACAAAAACATCATGTGGCGGACTGCAATAGCATCGAATAGTCCCTGCGATATGCAACTGTTCAGGGAAGTCAGGAACCAATACACACAGTCAGTCAGGCTAGCTTTTTCAAACAGAAATGTGCATCCTGTAGCTCTAACTCCAAAATGTTTTGGGGCAATGTAAAGTCCATGGAGAACAAGAGCACCTCCTCCCAGCTGCCCACTGCACTGAGGCTAGGCGACACGGTCACCACGATAAATCCATGATAATCGAATATTTCAATAAGCATTTCTCTATGGCTGGCCATGCTTTCCTCCTGGCTACCCCAACCCCGGCCAACAGCTCCGCACCCCTCGCAGCTACTTGCCCGAGCCTCCCCAGCTTCTTGTTCACCCAAATCCAGATCGCAGATGTTCTGAGAGAGCTGCAAAACCTGGACCCGTACAAATCAGCTGGGCTAGACATTCTGGACCCTCTCTTTCTAAAAGTATCTGCTGTTGATGCTACCCCTATAACCAGTCTGTTCAACCTCTCTTTCGTTTCGTCCGAGATACCTAAAGATTGGAAAGCTGCCGCGGTCATCCCCCTCTTCAAAGTGGGTGACACTCTATACCCAAACTGTTACAGACCTATATCCATCCTGCCCTGCCTTTCTAAAGTCTTTGAAAGCCAAGTTAATAAACAGATCACTGACCATTTCGAATCCCACCTTACCTTCTCCGCTGTGCAATCCGGTTTCCGAGCTGGTCACGGGTGCACCATAACCACGCTCAAGGTATTAAACGATAACATAACCCCCACCGATAAAAGACAATACTGTGCAGCCGTCTTCATCGACCTTGCCAAGGCTTTCGACTCTGTCAATCACCGTATTCTTATTGGCAGACTCAATAGCCTTGGTTTCTCAAATGACTGCCTCACATGGTTCACCAACTACTTCTCAGACAGAGTTCAGTGTGTAAAATCGGAGGGCCTGGTGTCCGGACCTCTGGCAGTCTCTATGGGGGTACCACAGGGTTCAATTCTCGGGCCGACTCTTTTCTCTGTATATATCAACGATGTCGCTCTTTCTGCGGGTGATTCCCTGATCCACCTCTACGCAGACGACACCATTCTGTAGACATCTGGCCCTTCTTTGGACACTGTGTTAACTCACCTCCAAACGAGCTTCAATGCCATACAACACTCCTTCTGTGGCCTCCAACTGCTCTTAAACGCTAGCAAAACCAAATGCATGCTTTTCAACCGTTCGCTGCCCGCACCTGCCCACCCAACTAGCATCACTACTCTGGACGGTTCTGACCTAGAATATGTGGACAACTACAAAAACCTAGGTGTCTGGCTAGACTGTAAACTCTCCTTCTAGACTCACATTAGGCATCTCCAATACAAAATCAAATCTAGAATTGGCTTTCTATTTCGCAACAAAGCCTCCTTCACTCACGCCGCCAAACTTACCCTCGTAAAACTGACTATCCTACCGATCCTCGACTTTGGCGATGTCATCTACAAAATAGCTTCCAATACTCTACTCAGCAAATTGGATGTAGTCTATCACAGTGCCATCCGTTTTGTTACCAAAGTGCCACCCACCACTGCGACCTGTATGCTCTAGTCGGCTGGCCCTCGCTACATATTCGTCGCCAGACCCACTGGCTCCAGGTCATCTATAAGTCTATGCTAGGTAAAGCTCTGCCTTATCTCAGCTCACTGGTTACAATGACAACACCCACCCGTAGCATGCACTCCAGCAGGTATATCTCACTGGTCATCCCCAAAGCCAACACCTCCTTTGGCCGCCTTTCCTTCCAGTTCTCTGCTGCCAGTGACTGGAACGAATTGCAAAATCGCTGAAGCTGGAGACTTGCATTCCCTCACTAACTTTAAACATCAGCTATCTGAGCAGCTAA
The DNA here is from genome assembly GCF_002021735.2 of Oncorhynchus kisutch. NCBI lineage: Eukaryota > Metazoa > Chordata > Actinopteri > Salmoniformes > Salmonidae > Oncorhynchus > Oncorhynchus kisutch. Next base: position 19,054,949 of record NC_034201.2, on the reverse strand, counting down.
ACAATCGCTGCAGCTGTACATAGTCCATCTGTAAATAGCCCACCCAATCTACCTTCCTCATCCCCATATTGTTTTTATTTACTTTGCTGCTCTTTTGCACACCAGTATCACTACTTACACACCATCATCTGCTCATCTATCACTCCAGTGTTAATCTGCTAAACTGTAATTATTTCGCTACTATGGCTTATTTATTGCCTTACCTCCTCACGCCATTTGCACACACTGTATATAGACTTTATTTTTTTCCTATTGTGTTATTGACTGTACGCTTGTTTATTCCATGTGTAACTCTGTGTTGTTGTTTCTGTTGCACTGCTTTGGCCAGGTCGCAGTTGTAAATGAGAACTTGTTTTCAATGAGAAAACAGAAATCCACTTTGGGTAAAAAAAAGTTTGGGAAAAAATACTTCTGTTTTCAAAGATGTAGCCTACGATGCAATAGTCATGATCATTATAAAGAGAACAAAAAATACTTAGCCTACATTTGAACACCACCGCAGAAGCTTCACTATTCGGCATCTTCCCTATTAAGCAGCCTAGTTTTGTTGCCTGGCTACTTGAAGAGAACTACAGCATATCAGTGTTGCCAACTCCTCAGTAAGGAAAGTAGCTATTGGCTTTCTAAAAGTCGCTAGTGTAGAGAAATGCTAATTCTTATGTAGGTGACCAAACTATTGTTGATAAAGGGCTACAACTCAGAGTTGAGCCTGTGGGGTCCCCTACAGGATAGCTCCCGCATTACACTAATGGCCAAAACCAGCGCACACACACATGATCTCCGTTGTAGCTGAACGTTGAATGCCCGAAGAGGATTCTACGATGACGGACAGACAACTGAGCCAATGGCGGAAGACTACAGACTACACCCCAGATGAACCAATCCAAAGATCCGATCTTCCAGAATCAACCTACATTCTTTCCTATATAATAGTGGTGTACTGATTGTAACGGTCTCTTCTTCGTCTGCGCTTCCGTACGAACCAGCGGGAGAGCCGTAATTACGCTGTTCTAGATATCTTCACTCTGAATAAACTGTAGCTTGTCATACAATTTACCACCTTGTCTGAATCGATCCTTGACCGACTCGTCCGTCTACATATCCAATAACTAACACTAGAAGTCGCTAAATTAAGTCATCACCTAATTTGCATAATTGGGCATGTGCATGTAATTGTGATGGATGCCGTAGGAGAGGAATAATGTCGTGGGAGAGACAAAAAGTGAGTAAAAAACAACCTACATATGTTTAGAACTACAAATTAACTTTCTTCTGTTGATTCTTGTTTTTTTTTTATGTCACAATTCCAACCCTCCTCCTTTATCCGGGCTTGGGACCGGCGAAAGTGACCCAAAAGAGACTTATTAGTTACTTATTTATTTATTTTTATTTATTTATTTATTAATTTTTTGTTTTTTTGTTTAGTTTTCTTAATTTGGTTTGGTTTTTAACCTTATGGTCCACTTAGGAGCCTACAACAATTCACAGTTTTTTTTTGAAAACTCTGTTTATGCAGTTTTACACACAAGGCAACACAAACAAAAAACATAAATTATATATTCAACTAGAAAAAATACAAATAAAAATTATAATAATTAGCTTTAAAGATACCATACTTTAGACAAGTTAAACACACCGGCAGAAGGCTACAACAGTGTCCAACTGGATTATTGACAGTGGGTACCTATGGGCAGTACACCAAAAAGGGCTGTAAGGGGAGACGGATCTATAACAGTGTCATATATCATTTAAATATTAATTCCCAGAAACCTGACAGTTTATGACAGCCCCAACATGAACATTTTTAACCATAACATGTTTAAAAAAAAATTGTATACAATCTACATTAACAATCTAAATGGACCAAAAAGAGACAATAGAAAAAACTGTCAATGGCAATGTGAGAAAATTATGGTAAGAAGTCTGGCCCTAATTCAGGTTAATTGTTTTTTTTTTTCAGACCCCCCTCCACACAAACACAGGCTGTGCTGGCTCACAGAAAGAGTGGGTCATCGTAATTTTGGTCAAGGCTCTCTATGGCAGGTTCAGCAACTGAGGGAGCTGACTTAAATCAGTAAGCAGCTGATGTGCCAAAAAGCTGCAAAACATTATCAGGCAGCTGGTGCTCATAGCAAGCCTCACCAGATAGCTTCAGCCCATAACGAATGTACAGGATGGAGTTAAGGGTTTGCAAGGACATCCGATTTCTAAGTTTGCTTTTTACCACACTCATCTGGCTGAATACTCTCTCGACTTCAGCATTCGAGTGTAGCAAGGACAACACAGACACAGCAGCCATGGCAAGTTCTTGAAACGGGTTGATATCAGCTGCTCACCCGCAACTCATTAGTGAGGGAGATGGTGAAGGCTACACACCGCTAACGGACATTGTTTTCATCCTCAGGCGCAAGGTGGAGCTCAGCTGCCTTTGACTCAAAAAGGTAACCAAGGTATGGTTTGGGACTGATGTATCCATCTATTGGCCCTTTGAGGACATCAATATTTGCCAGTGGATTCAGCACCCTGCTACTCACAGGCTTGATCAGGCTAACCAAGCTGTCAAGTTGCCTCTAGGGGCAGTATTTTCATTTTTGGAGAAAAAAAACATTCCCGTTTTAAACTGAATATTTTGTCAGGACAAGATGCTAGAATATGCATATAATTGATAGATTTGGATAGAAAACACTCTAACGTTTCCAAAACTGTAAAGATATTGTCTGTGAGTATAACAGAACTGATGTTGCAGGCGAAAGCCTGAGAAAAATCCAATCAGGAAGTGCCACATATTTTGAAAGCGCTGTGTGCCAATGAGTCCCTATTGAGCTGTGAATGTGCTATGAACCAGTTTACGCTTTCTACGTATTCCCCAAGGTGTCTACAGCATTGTGACGTAGTTTTGCGAATTTATGTTGAAGAATAGCTGTAGGGGGCTGCAAGTGGTCACATGATGCTCCCGGAGAAAATCTCAAGTAAAGTACTGAGAAACCAATTGTCCGGGTGGATATATTATCGAATAGATATTTGAAAAACACCTTGAGGATTGATTCTAAACACCGTTTGCCATGTTTCTGTCGATATTATGGAGCTAATTTGGAATATTTTTAGGCATTGTCGTTACCGCAATTACCGGTCGATTTCTCAGCCAAACGTGAAGAACAAACGGAGCTATTTCGCCTACAAAAATTATATTTTGGGAAAAAATTAACTTTGGCTATCTACTTGGGAGTCTCGTTAGTGAAAACATCCGAAGTTCATCAAAGGTAAACGATTTACGCTTTTCTGATTTTCGTGGCAAGGTTGCCTGCTGCTAGCAAGGCATAATGCTATGCTAGGCTATCGATAAACTTACACAAATGCTTGTCTAGCTTTGGCTGTAAAGCATATTTAGAAAATCTGAGATGACAGGGTGATTAACAAAAGGCTAAGCTGTGTTCCAATATATTTCACTTGTGATTTCCATGAATAGGAAGATTTTCTAGGAAGATTTATGTCCGTTGCGTTATGCTAATTAGTGTCAGATGATGACAACAGTCCCGTTCACGGGATGGGGTATCACTAGAGGTTAAGAGGATCTCCTTGCTCTCCCTCAAAAGCCTTGATGGCCAACTGTACCTCTCCCAGCACTGACCTCAAAAAGGTCAGATACTATATGTTTTGAGGATCACTGTACATGTAGTATAAAACCTCAGCCATGTGGCAGTGTTCACTGGACTTGGTGACTGGAAATGCAGCCTAAGCTCCTCCCACTGGTCCAAAATGCATGAAACCAGAGGTTCAATGGAGAGCCAAAGTGTGGCACACTCCTTGTATTCCTCCCTGCGCTTTGGAGACACTGAAAACCAGTTATAAGTCTCTCATACCAAGTACTCCACACTACGGGGGATGGTGTCATTGGATGCATGACTTACAGCAAGCTGCAGAGAGTGGTGCACACAGCGAATAAGAACCAGATATTTGAGGCCATACTCCTCCTTCAGCACTTTATGGACCCCATTGTTAATCCCCATTGTCAGTCCTTATCCCCAGGAGTTTCTCTTTTTTAAGACAACACTTCTCGAGGAAAGCCACAACAGCACGGGCAATAGATTTGGCATCTCCTCCCTCCAACTCAACAAGCCCCAGAAATGTTGATACAATTGTCTGCTTGGTGTCACTAAAGTATCTTACCACAACCCCCAGGTACTTAGAAACACTTACATCCATGGACTTATCGAGGAGGAGGCTGAAACGCTGGTCACCCATGTCTGCAACCAACTTTTTCAGAAATGATGGTGCTGGAACTCCATTAATCATTTCTGTGCACTTTGTCCTGTGCATTTTGAAGTGGGTAGCAGCAGTGGAGTCTGAGAAAGCAGCTCTACATGCTTCTCCAATGTGATCACATGCCAGCATGGAACAGTGTTCAGCGATAGCTAACGCCATGGTGGCTTCAGACTTTTTGCAGAGTCCATTTTTTTAACCATAAATGGCAGCTTGTTTTGGGTGGAACTGTTATAAGGCTTTGCCTTTTGAGTATGTTTTTGAGTTGTCATGTGTTTGTTTACATCACTAAGTTTGGCGTAGAAATCAGCCTTACAATACAGGCAGTATGCCCGTGTATCATCTCCAATAAACGGCTTCCACCAGCCTTTGAATTCAGTGTTTGATTCCCATTCCTTTCTGTATTTTTGAGTGTACAGTTTAGACTGAGACATGATGAGCTAGCCAGCTAGATGTTTAGCTTATGTCACAGAGAGGCACACACACAGTGGACAAGGTGAGTAAGTGAGTGAGGCTGTGTGAGTCAAATGCAGTGATTTATTTTGTTGTGCAGTGATTTATTTTAGACATAAAAACATTTTACATTTACATCCTGCCCTGGCGATCAGCGGCTTCCCGCATGCGCGATTCATATGAAGTCTGGACACGGAGGGGTGAACATCTCCTGCCCTGACTGCAGCTGGGAGGGACTGCTGTGCGACGACACGGGCCCGCTGGGGTGGGGCCCACAGCAGCACCCGCTGCTCGTTGAGAAGAGTAAGAACGAGTCTCCAAAAGTCTCCAAAAACATCAGAAAAAGTTGCTAGATTTGTCGCTTGTCGATCTTTTTTTTAAATGTGTCACTAGAAAGGTCTGAATACTCGCTAAATATAGTGACAAAGTTGCTAAATTGGCAACACTGCAGCCTATCACTCACAGCCTACCTCTTCCAATGCATTGCAAGTGTGCATAGAATTCTACTAGATGAAGAGCCAAAATGAGTACACCATCCTGGCATTTAAACCACTCGATTTTAGAAAATTTGCATACTATAGAACATAAGTGTTTTGCATACTGAGACTGCTTCATTCACGATTGCTTTGTTTCCAACTACTTGGATTTCGGTAGCCCCTCCCCATATCTAATTGATCAGTTCGGCATTTAAAGTGTACTTGATTTTCGAAATGTTGCACACTATTAAACTGTCTTTTTTTCCGCATGCTTAAACGGCCTACTATTTAGGAAGCAAATATGGGTATTAGGACATGGCCCCTGACTAAGCTCAAACGTGCAAATTTATATGTGGGGAAATATGACTTGTTTAGTTTCTGTCCCCTTGATGGTCAGTCAGAAGTCGGTCCCTTTGATGTTCAGTCAGAAGATAGCTGTGAGATGTGCTCTGTCCTGAGGTGAGGATGAGGAGAAGGACAAGAGGCAGTGGCACGACACATAACAAGCCAAACTGGAACATCCAAAAGCCTGGCCATTCACTGTTATAGATAAGAATAGAAATATGCAAAGCTACACTACATGACCTGCCCATCGAACACCTCATTCCAAAATCAAGGGCATTAATATGGAGTTGGTCCCCCATTTGCTGTTATAACCGCCTCCACTCTTCTGGGAAGTCTTTCCACTATATGATGGAACATTGCTGCGGGGACTTGCTTCCATTCAGCCACAAGGTTGGGCACTGTTGTGCGATTAGGCCTGGCTTGCATTCTGCGTTCCAATTCATCCCAAAGGTGTTCAATTGGGTTGAGGTCAGGGCTCTGTGCAGGCCAGTCAAGTTCTTCCACACCAATCTCGACAAACCATTTCTTTAAGGACCTCGCTTTCTGCATGGGGGCATTGTCATGCTGAAACAGCAAAGGGCCTTCCCCAAATTGTTACCACAAAGTTGGAAGCACAGATTTGTCTATAATGTCATTGTATACTGTAGCGTTAAGATTTCCCCTCACTGGAACTAAGGAGCCTGAACCATGAAAAACAGCCCCCGACCATTATTCCTCATCCATCAAACTTTACAGTTGGTACTATGCATTTGGGTAGGTAGCATTCTCCTGTCATCCGCCAAACCCAGATTCGTCCGTTGGACTGCCATTGTTTTCACTGCTCCAGAGTCCAATGGCGGTGAGCTTTACCCAACTCCAGCCGACGCTTGGCATTGCACATGGTGATCTTAGACTTTTGTGCGGCTTCTCGGCCATGGAAACCCAATTCATGAAGCTCATGACAAAGAGTTATTGTGCTGACGTTGCTTCCAGAGGCAGTTTGGAACTCGGTAGGGATTGTTGGAATCGAGGGCGGACGATTTTTACGCACTACGAGATTCGGCACTCGGCGGTCCTGTTCTGTGAGCTTGTGTGGCCTCTCACTTCGCAGCTGAGCCGATGTTGCTCCTAGACGTTTCCATTTCACAATAACAGCACTTATAGCTGACTGGGGCAGCTCTAGCAGGGCAGAAATTTGATGAATTGACTTGTTGGGAAGGTGGCATCCAATGACAGTGCTACGTTTGAAAGTCACTGAGCTCTTCAGTAAGGCCATTCTACTGTCAATGTTTGTCTATGCAGATTGCATGGCTGTGTGCTCAATTTTATACACCTGTCATCAATGGGTGTGGATGAAATAGCCAAATTCGCTAATTTGAAGGGATGTCCACATATTTTTGTATAGTTATGCATTAGTTTGCAATTAAATATTAGCTGTGAAAATGGAAGGTGAATGAGAAAAATTATTCAAAGAAGAAAAAGAGGCAGCACAACATTATGCAAGATTGTCATTGTGCAAGATTCCGTGAGGGAATCTGGGCTCAACTAGTGCTGCCTCGTCCTCAACCCTAAGGCCAGCCCTCCACAGCCCCTCCCTCCCACCAGGACCAACCACCCTTGGCTCAACATGTCTCCTCATTACCCATCTGGAGTCATCAGGAGCTGGAAAGGTTTGAACTTTCCACTGAAATGTCAGTCAGTCTCTACAGACCTCAAATGCCTACAGAGGATTCTTGCTTCTGTCAACTCATCTGTAAAGCTTTTCAGATTTATGTTGCTCTAGGGATTCCTGTATATTTGTCTGTCATAATTTCTCCTGATTTTGTTATGTTTACCACCAATGTAGGGTTGCGTTGTAGCCATGAAATCTCTCACATATGTCTTATCATAACTTGATCACTCTTTTGTCGCTGAGAATTTTCCTGCTGCATCAGGAAATTCAAATGAGCCTCATGAGTCCCTGAAAATGAGCAGTTCTCTTTCACTCCATGCGGGAGCAGTTGAGTCATTGGGATCAGGGCTCGCTTGCTCAAACGCTAAGGCCTAGGTCCATTCAAATGACCTTTTATGTCTCTGTGTGAAGGAAATTGCTAACTAGTGCTAGCAAAATTGCTAACTAACATTAGTATAATGACTGGAAGTCTATGGTGTCTGCTAACATGCTAGCAGATACCCATAGACTTCCAGTCATTGTGCTAACGCTAGTTAGCATTGGCTCATGAAACTACCTCCAATTTACTTCATACTTGACACAGAGGCATACAAATGGTTAATGGTTAATCCACAAATTAATCTGACTCTGGGGAATGGCCTCATTGCCAAAATCCTGAAGTATCCCTCTAAGCCTTCCCAAAACTATATCCCTAACCTTAAAGGACCAATCAGCAGTTGCTACATCCATTCTTGAAGAATGTAACTTATAAATCCCTCATGGGTTTAGTTCAACTGTCGCCTCCCCTCAGAACAGAAAATATAAACTTGTTTTACTCCAACATGTTTATTAAACAAAGAAAATGTAGACAAACACTATATAGCCTCAAAACATGGTAAAAAATATCATTTGGATATGCTCAGTCCTTGCATCCATAGCTCTGTCTATGAATTTGAGAGTGGTTACATTTCTCCAGCCCCATCCCTCAGTGTTTTTTTGTTATTGTTTCTACTGTTGATTGCCGCTTTAAGCACTCGGAATGCCTTAACTGTGAATCATTTAGTTGTTTCTGTTTTAACCCTGTCACCACGAGGAATTGATGCATCAAAGGGCAGTGGGACGGATTTTAACCCATGCCGACGCTGGCAAGCAATAGGCAGAATAAATTATTTTGGTGGCCTCAATGCACCTGGACTTGCGGTTACAGCCACTGACCCCAACATTTTGCTTGCTTTCAACATATAATAAAACAATTGATAAAATAAATAAATGATTTTCGCTAACGAAAAATACATTTTTCCCTTACAAATATGTAAATGTATTATAATCCACATAAGAATTCACGTGGTGCACTGTAGCCTGCATGTACCCTACATAAGGTATGTACAGTACTACATTGTAAACAAACACCACTTCCAGCTGCCTCCTGGCAGCGATTCAATTTTTTATTCAGCTATTCAAATCCTCCTGCTGTAGGATTATATTCCTCCTGCAGCAAAAGGGGTCGATTTAAGATCTGACATCTGTAGGAGCCACCGAGTCCCCTGAGAAAGAGAACACATGTTCCATAGGCCCTTAGTCCACTGTTCTAGTCAGTCTCTGGGGAGACCATTAGCCTGCACATCTCTGCACACTGATCTACTGCAATCTGTCCTCACATCAAAATCAAGGTCTCATATGGAATGTTCTGGAATATTTTAACGTAATACAGTGAATGTAAGGATAGTTCTGTTATTATGTTGAGGAAATACACCGTGGGACCTAGGTTTGAGATAGAACGTGATTTAGTGTATTTATTTTAAGAAAGAAAACATGCCAACCATCCTGTTTAATTGCTTCATTAGTCCAAGCAGCATTGTTATGCTGCACCATTGCTTAGTAGATGCAGATGAAATGTCAACTCAGATTAGAATAGCACTGAGATATACAGATGCAGGCTGACTATACTGAATATGTTTTACATCCCAAGGCTTTTGGAAACAACTATGAAATAGTCATTCATATTTCCCATGAAACTTCATATTAGTCATGGTATTGTCCTTGGTATGGAAATTAGAAAGCGCTTATTTGATTACATCATACTTCACTGGATTTGACCCTGTGAAAACAATCTGACATACTTCCTCTGGTAAATCCATACCTTTACAATGACACGATGCTGCGTATTACAATAAACAATTGGTGAATGGAATGGAGGCTGGAATTGTATTTTTTGGGGGGAAAAATACAGCAATTATTTAATAGGATTAAGTTCTGTTTGAACAAAAAGGCCCACGATAATGTGGATATTACACTGATAATGATGGAAGACTCTTATAGGAAATTGCTGCACCATCATGTTTTCAAAATATGACAAACCTCTGTCTCGGGTAACTACACTTCTCAATATTGTCCACAGAATCACATTGCATAATGTACATACCATTACATAAATGGACCTACTGTATGTGGTAACACCACAGAAGAGAATACATTTTAACATTGATATAGCCCTAAGCCCAGCCCTTCAGCCTGGCAGATAACTGAGTAGCTGAAGCAGTGATAATAGCCCTAAGCCCAGCCCTTCAGCCTGGCAGATAACTGAGTAGCTGAAGCAGTGATAATAGCCCTAAGCCCAGCCCTTCAGCCTGTTAGATAACTGAATGGCTGAAGCAGTGAGAATAGCCCTAAGCCCAGCCCATCAACCTGGCAGATAACTGAATGGCTGAAGCAGTGAGAATAGCCCTAAGCCCAGCCCATCAGCCTGGTAGATAACTGAATGGCTGAAGCAGTGAGAATAGCCCTAAGCCCAGCCCATCAGCCTGGCAGATAACTGAATGGCTGAAGCAGTGAGAATAGCCCTAAGCCCAGACCATCAGCCATGCAGATAACTGAATGGCTGAAGCAGTGAGAATAGCCCTAAGCCCAGCCCATGAGCCTGGTAGATAACTGAATGGCTGAAGCAGTGAGAATAGCCCTAAACCCAGCCCATCAGCCTTGTAGATAACTGAATGGCTGAAGCAGTGAGAATAGCCCTAAGCCCAGCCCATCAGCCTGGTAGATAACTGAATGGCTGAAGCAGTGAGAATAGCCCTAAGCCCAGCCCATCAGCCTGGTAGATAACTGAATGGCTGAAGCAGTGAGAATAGCCCTAAGCCCAGCCCATCAGCCTGGTAGATAACTGAATGGCTGAAGCAGTGAGAATACCCCTAAACCCAGCCCATCAGCCTGGTAGATAACTGAATGGCTGAAGCAGTGAGAATAGCCCTAAACCCAGCCCATCAGCCTGGTAGATAACTGAATGGCTGAAGCAGTGAGAATAGCCCTAAGCCCATCAGCCTGGTAGATAACTGAATGGCTGAAGCAGTGAGAATAGCCCTAAACCCAGCCCATCAGCCTGGTAGATAACTGAATGGCTGAAGCAGTGAGAATAGCCCTAAGCCCAGCCCATCAGCCTGGTAGATAACTGAATGGCTGAAGCAGTGAGAATAGCCCTAAGCCCAGCCCATCAGCCTGGTAGATAACTGAATGGCTGAAGCAGTGAGAATAGCCCTAAGCCCAGCCCATCAGCCTGGTAGATAACTGAATGGCTGAAGCAGTGAGAATAGCCCTAAGCCCAGCCCATCAGCCTGGTAGATAACTGAATGGCTGAAGCAGTGAGAATACCCCTAAACCCAGCCCATCAGCCTGGTAGATAACTGAATGGCTGAAGCAGTGAGAATAGCCCTAAACCCAGCCCATCAGCCTGGTAGATAACTGAATGGCTGAAGCAGTGAGAATAGCCCTAAGCCCAGCCCATCAGCCTGGTAGATAACTGAATGGCTGAAGCAGTGAGAATAGCCCTAAACCCAGCCCATCAGCCTGGTAGATAACTGAATGGCTGAAGCAGTGAGAATAGCCCTAAGCCCAGCCCATCAGCCTGGTAGATAACTGAATGGCTGAAGCAGTGAGAATAGCCCTAAGCCCAGCCCATCAGCCTGGTAGATAACTGAATGGCTGAAGCAGTGAGAATAGCCCTAAGCCCAGCCCATGAGCCTGGTAGATAACTGAATGGCTGAAGCAGTGAGAATAGCCCTAAGCCCAGCCCATCAGCCTGGTAGATAACTGAATGGCTGAAGCAGTGAGAATAGCCCTAAGCCCATCAGCCTGGTAGATAACTGAATGGCTGAAGCAGTGAGAATACCCCTAAACCCAGCCCATCAGCCTGGTAGATAACTGAATGGCTGAAGCAGTGAGAATAGCCCTAAGCCCAGCCCATCAGCCTGGTAGATAACTGAATGGCTGAAGCAGTGAGAATAGCCCTAAGCCCAGCCCATCCGCCTGGTAGATAACTGAATGGCTGAAGCAGTGAGAATACCCCTAAACCCAGCCCATCAGCCTGGTAGATAACTGAATGGCTGAAGCAGTGAGAATAGCCCTAAGCCCAGCCCATCAGCCTGGTAGATAACTGAATGGCTGAAGGAGTGAGAATAGCCCTAAGCCCAGCCCATCAGCCTGGTTGATAACTGAATGGCTGAAGCAGTGAGAGTTCCAAATGATCCAGCTGCTGTTTTATGGACCTGAAAGGAAGGAGGAGGATTCTCTGTGAGCACTTCAGCTCACTTTCATAAACCTCTGATTCAATCATGCTGATTTTATGAGGCCAACAACAGCGCTAGCTGGTACATTAGATCTAATTGTGGCAGTTGGACAAGCTCTTAACCTAACAAAGTTATGGAGCCCTGTGGTCATGGTGGATTGTTGAAAGGCAGGCCTTAGTGCATCAATCAGTTAGTCAGAGTTTATCACATTTACCTTGCATGGTTGAACCTTATTGCCAAAGACAGTTTGGAGGCATGTTTGTGGACAAATTCACACACAGTTTGCTATAACATAAAACCATATAGAACATTTTGCCCAGTGTGCCAATACTTCCTCTCCCATGTACCTCAATGGGTCAACCTGGTTAAATGCAAGTGATTCAAGTTTACACAACTCCCCAGACAGACATTGCCGTGGGAAGTAATGGTGCTAGGGGTGCTGCAGAAATAATTTTGCCAAAATTAGGCTATACATTTTATTTTCCCCCAAAATGATATTGCTCCTGTCTGAACAGACATAAATAAAATAATTCGAAATACTACACCAGAGAGCATAATTTTGATCAATAGCTTCAAAAAATAGCTGTGGATTAAGTTTTATCACACGCACTTAGTTGGACCTCGGTAAGGCTGCAATTTGGGCAGCACACATGCCAAATATAGACCAGCTTGTTGCGTTGTGGCCATAGATATCCATAGAAGGCTGTTAAACTCATGGGTACACTAGCAATGCCTAGAGGTCCGGACTTGAATGGAAACTGCCATCTGTGGATTATATTTCTATGGTTGGTTGCAGCTGTCACCTTGCCTTTCACACATTTCAAAATACAATCGCGAGAAAACATAGGCCTACCATTTGTAAAGCAAATTCCTACTGCTGAAAATAGACTAATCTGTTTTTCCTCAACTTTTGAGTGGCTGAGCAAACATCACTCTTTTTCAAAGTAGCTTATCTTGAGCTATTGGCATGGGTGCATCGGCCATCGCTGGTGAGTAAACGCAGAATTTAGTTTATAAAAGCCCTTTTTTTCCCCAGACCTTGCTAAAAAGTTACCCCATGTGTGGAATCCTAAAAACGTGCCTGCTCAACTGTATGCCACGCAAGTGCAATTATAGAGGCACGCAATGCTTGATAAAAGGAAAATCATGCCAAACATAAAAATGACTTTGTAATGTTATCTACTCACTTAAACTCCACAGATAGGTGTACTTAATGATCAGAATTGTCTAAGACCTTAATAGGAGTCATTTTGACCATAGTCCAGTGGCAAGGTGAAAAAAATTGTAGACTGACAGAGCCACCAAATTTCACATCCAGCTAGAGCATGTCTAATAAGTATTTTTGGCTATAGTGCCATAGCCGATTTTGTCCATTACCCCAAGCTGTCATTTTCAATATAGCTGCTGAAAAATAGGCTAAGATAGATGTCTCCAGGGGTACTCGGATCCAGTAAGAGCAAGCAGACAACAAAGACAGTGCCAAAGTAAATTGGCCAGTGCAGTTAGATTTAAAATAATAAGAAGAAGAATATAAGAATATGTGGACAACTACAAATACCTAGGTGTCTGGATAGACTGTAAACTCTTCTTCCAGACTCACATTAAGCATCTCCATTCAAAAATGTAATCTAGAATCGGCTTCCTATTTCACAACAAAGCATCCTTCACTCATGCTGCGAAACATACCCTCGTAAAACTGACTATCCTACCGATCCTTTACTTCGGCAATGTTATTCAAAAAATAGCTTCCAACACTCTACTCAGTAAATTGGATGTAGTCTATCACAGAGCCATCCGTTTTGTCACCAAAGCCCCATATACTACCCACCCACCACTGCGACCTGTATGCTCTTGTTGGCTGGCTCCAGGTCATCTATAAGTCTTATTTCAGCTCACTGGTCACCATAGCAGCACCCACCTGTAGCACGCGCTCCAGCAGGTATATTTCACTGGTCACCCCCAAAGCCAACTCCCCCTTTGGCCGCCTTTCCTTCCAGTTCTCTGCTGCCAATGACTGGAACAAATTGCAAAAATCACTGAAGCTGGAGACATATCTCCCTCACTAACTTTAAGAATCAGCTGTTAGAGCAGCTTACCAATCATTGCACCTGTACATAGCCCACCCAAGTACCTCATCCCCATATTGTTATTTATTGTTTTGCTCCTTTGCACCCCAGTATCTCTACTTGCACATTCATCTTCTGCAGAGCTATCACTCGTGTTTAGTTGCAAAATGTTTATTATGGCCTATTTATTGCCTTACCTCCCTAATCTTACTACATTTGCACACACTGTTTATAGACTTTTCTATTGTGTTATTGACTGTACTTTTGTTTATCCCATGTGAAACTCTGTGTTGTTTGTGTCGCACTGCTTTGCTCTATCTTGGCCAGGTCGCAGTTGTAAATGAGAACTTGTTCTCAACTGGCCTACATGGTTAAATAAAGGGGAAATAAAAAATAATAAAATAAGACATGTCTATATCCTGGAAAGTTTGCTGTTACTTACAACATAATTCTAGTCACATTAGCACACGTTATCATCAACCGTCCCGGTATAGGGACACCGATCCCGTCTTAGAGCTACCCCTACTTTTTTAAATTTCCGCCTGAAGACATACCCAAATCTAACTGACTGTAGCTCAGGCACAGAACCAAGGATATGCATATTCTTGGTACCATTTGAAAGAAAACACTCTGTCGTTTGTGTAAATGTGAATTGAATGTAGGAAAATATAATACAATAGATCTGGTTTAGATAATACAATGAAAAGAAACATACGTTTTTTATTTTTTATTGTTGTATCATCTTAAAAATGAACAAGATACAACAAACATTCAGATAGGATGATGGGGACACTTTCAGTGAAAAGCATAAGAGGGCAACAGTACTTGTGCAAAGTTTCAGAATGATAACTTCCAAAATGAGTGTGCTACATGACATTCATCATGAAGTTACCCAAGTGTCCCACACAAGTAGCCCAAATGTACCCAAGTGGCCAAATTGGTGAAGGTATACATTTTAAAACAAATAACTATATACAAAATTCCAAAATGGTATTCTAACACACACCCCCCCAACCCACCAGCCCCAAAAAAATGAAGGGAAAAAAATGAAGGAAAAATATATATACATTTACAAAATAACATGGGTAACTATTTACACACTTTCAATATTTGGAAGACCCTCAGTCCTCTATCAAATCAAATGTATTTATATAGCCCTTCGTACATCAGCTAATATCTCAAAGTGCTGTACAGAAACCCAGCCTAAAACCCCAAACAGCAAGCAATGCAGGTGTAGTAGCACGGTGGCTAGGAAAAACTCCCTAGAAAGGCCAAAACCTAGGAAGAAACCTAGAGAGGAACCAGGCTATGGTCAGGGAGGTGACCAAGAACCCGATGGCCACTCTGACAGAGCTCCAGAGTTCCTCTGTGAATATCGGAGAACCTTCCAGAAAGACAACCATCTCTGCAGCACTCCACCAATCAGGCCTTTATGGTAGAGTGGCCAGAGGAAGCCACTCCACAGTAAAAGGCACATGACAGCCTGCTTGGAATATGCCAAAAGTCACCTAAAGGACTCTCAGACCATGAGAAACAAAATGCTCTGGTCTGATGAAAACAAGATTATTATTATAAATTATAAATAGAATTCACTCCCTAAGGTATCTTTTAAGTCTGAGTTTTTCCAACATGTGGCCTGACCCATAAAGACATTTAGCTTTTTCCTACTATATGCTCACCAATTACAAGCATACATAATCAAAACCCTCTTACAGAAAGCATTCATGCACAAACATACCATTGTTTGTCCAAGTATGGATTTGTGTGTATGCGGGCTTGCTTGTGTGTGGGTTCTCCTGGCCTTTTGACTACACTCTTAGAAAAAAAGTGGTATCTAGAACCTAAAAGGGTTCTTCAGCTGTCCCATAGGAGAACCCTTTTAAGAACCCTTTTTGGTTCTGGGTAGCACTACCTGGAACCAAATAGGGTTCTCCTATGGGTACAGCCAAATAACCCTTTTTTGGAACCCTTTTTTCTAAGAGTGTTGGTTGTGAAACAAATGCCCTCACCTGGTGCTTTTGACAATAACCTAGGCAGATGAGAGCCTCCACCGTCAGATGTAGGGAATCACACTGAACAATAGGAAAGAATTACAGAAACAACATATCTTGTAAAATACACAGTTCAAATCAAAAGTATTAAGGCACAGAGAAAAATGTTAAACATAAAAAATGATATATCAGTAAATGCAGTAGGTACAGTTAATTATATCTTCAACCAGCAGTCAGCAACATGTATGGTAAAACAACAAGTATAAACACCACATAAGTCAATATCACACTGAACAGGTGTCCCCCCAGTGCAGGTGTCATCATAACCAGAGGCCACCTGAAGAGGTCACACCTACTGGGGTGGCATGTGGAGCACTGACGGACAATTGATGAGTGTTGATAAGAGGGATCTGGTCAGGTTTAAAGGCAAGGTCAACTAGATACTGTTCTATGTCTCGGGTAATTACACAGCAAAGTAGCACACTATTTATTCCCTCACAAGTTACCCAAGCATTTATAGTCCATGTCCTGGCTGGTACAAATGGAAAGTCAAACACAGATCATTTCTATTTTTTATCCCTACATGCTGTTCACAATATGTCTAGGAAAGCTAACTACATCCTAATAATGATCATATATACCAGAGTATTTCACAAAATTTTTCAGAAAGTAAAATCACTAAGATTATTTCCTGGTGATTTTACAGAACTTTATGCAAATAAAGTCACCCACAGGCCAACGTTTGGTGGATCCTGCCTCTGTGGGCAGGAGAAACAAGAACCCCATCTGTCTGTTATTGTAAATCTGTGGCGCCATGCTTTGGCAGGAAAGTGTACTACAGATTTTACGTCATGTAGAAGTGGGAGGGGTTCTCCTTGAGGGAACCTACTAGAGAAAAATTAAAAATACTTTCCATAACATGTAGGTAGGTATGCATGTATGTATGTAGGTAGGAATGGGTTCTGAACAGAGGTCAGAGCCTGTACTATTTCATATAACCATAGGGAACATAATAAATGGTCTATACTTGGCATGTAGGTCTCTCACTTACGGGTGGCACAAATTGGGATATGGGGAGGGGAATGGGCAGGGTGTATGCAGGTAGCCTAGTGGTTAGAGCATTGGGCCAGTAACCGAAAGGTTGCTAGATTGAATCCCCGAGCTGACAAGGTAAAAAAAAAACATTGTTCTTCCCCTGAACAAAGCAGTTAACCCACTGTTCCTAGGCTGTCATTGTAAATAAGAATTTGTTCTTAACTGACTTGCCTAGTTAAATAAAAGGTAAATAAAGAAAATGCAAATTAGTAGTAATTTCTATAGTTTTTAAAAGGTTTTTGCAGTGTGTAGTGTTTAGCAGATATTTTCTGTAGTATTTACCACAGTGTTCTTTTGTGTGTGGATAAAATGTTAGTACTTACTACAATTTACTACAAAATTCTATACTAAGTACGACACGAGAGGGATACAGTGTATAGTATTCTACAGTTTACAAGAATTCTATAGTAAGTACTGTACTATTCTATAGTAAACTTTAGCATTTTTGTGGGTAGCCATTTCCTAAAGTGTAAAGTGAGAGGAAGATTTGCATAATGAGTTCAGAAAGTATTCAGACCCCTTCTTTTTCCAAGTTTTGTTACGTTACAGCCTTATTCTAAAATTGATCAAAAATTATTTTCCCCCCCTCATCAATCTACACACAATACCCCATAATGACAAATCAAAAGATTCTTTACTCAGTACTTTGCTGAAGCACCTCTGGCAGTGATTACAGCCTCGAGTCTTATTGGGCATGACGCTACAAGCTTGGCACACCTGTATTTGGGGAGTTTCTGCAGTTCTTCTCTGCAGATCCTCTCAAGCTTTGTCAGGTTAGATGGGGAGCGTCGCTGCACAGCCATTTTCAGGTCTCTCCAGAGATATTCGATCAGGTTCAAATCCAGGCCACTCAAGAACATTCAGAGACTTGTTCTGAAGCCATTCCTGCTTTGTCTTAGCTGTGTGCTTAGGGTTGTTGTACTTTTGAAAGGTGAACCTTTGCCCCAGTCTGAGGTCCTGAGCTCTCTGGAGCAGGTTTTCATCAAGGATTTGTATTTGTATTTATTATGGATCCCCATTAGATGCTGCCAAGGCAGCATCTACTCTTCCTGGGGTCCAGCAAAATTAAGGCTGTTATACAATTTTAAAACATTACAATATATTCACAACAGATTTCACAACCTACTAAGTGTGTGCCCTCAGGCCGCTACTCCACTACCAGGTATCTACAACACAAAATCCATGTGTACGTGTGTGTGTGCCTGTACATGACCATCTGATCATTTATCACTCCAGTGTTAATCTGCAAAATTGTAATTATTTGCCTACCTCCTCATGCCTTTTGCACACATTGTATATAGACCCCCCCTTTGTTTTCTACTGTGTTATTGACTTGTTAATTGTTTACTCCATGTGTAACTCTGTGTTGTATGCTCACACTGCTTTGCTTTATCATGGCCAGGTCGCAGTTGCAAATGTGAACTTGTTCTCAACTAGCCTACCTGGTTAAATAAAGGTGAAATATAAATAAATCTAAAATAACCCTATTTTATAAGACAGTTCTTATTTGATTAATGGTGGTAGGAACCATCTATGTGAAGCTAACCACAATAAGGATTAGCCACAATAGTGGACTTTGCAGTTAACCTTCAAAATAAAAGTATGGCATGATTCTACTATTTGTATTTATTTGCATCACTGTCAATGACATACTATATTTTGAAGGCAAACCGCAAATTCCACTATTGTGCCCTACTCCTTATTGTGGCTAGCTTCACAACACATAACCCGGTCCGGTCGAGCCTCATTAGCCAGGTGAAGCTAGCTGGCTGCTTCTAACGTTAGCTTCAGGAAACAGGGTTAAGTAGCTGGCTAGCCATTTATTTTCATGAACTGAAGTTCAATTTCAATAGGCAAACAAGTGGCAACCTAACTAATACTTACTCACAAGGATTCCTAAATCATTGCTTAGAATAATGAAAATGACTGCTAGCTGGTTATATTGGTGCTAGCTAGGTACCAAGCTAAAGCTAGCTGCCACAGAAGTTGAGGTCGAACAAATGATGCTTTATTACCAGCGCGGTATTGTAAACACATCGTTCGTGGCCGATGTTTGCTTGTTTGCAGACTTTTTTGTACAGCTTTGACAGTGCTACTATATCTTTTTTTGCCACATAAAGACCCAAATAGCGTTCCATTGTATGCATGTTGTGACGCTATTACTGTGCAACTCCGGTAGTGAAGCATCTGAAAAATAGCTGATTTGGTAGTGTGTACCGGTGCCCGACCAGTCAGCGAAAGCCAACATCACCCACGACAGAGAAAGGCTGATTGTCAAGGGCAATGAATTCCGTTATCTTGGCTTTAATGGATTTCGCCTTTGACTTGCCTCGCTGAAATGTTCTTACTCTTTCAAATTACTGCTCAACTTGACTGCTCGATCCACACAGCAGATATTGTGGGCTAGGTTAGGAATGCTGTGTTGCACATGCAGCGCAAAATTTTACGCTGAGTGATTACGCTATGTACCTAGGTTATATAGGTATGCACGGTAGCTTTGACGTCGGTTTTTAACATCGGTGTTAAACTAGACATCTGGCTGATGCTGATGTTAGCATTTTTAGCTAATATCGTCCGATTCCGATATGCTCACCGATATATAGTGCATCCTAGTCTGATTACTTTCCGAAAATACTGTGTGTGTGTGAGAAACATTGATGCATTTAAAGTGGAACTGACAGCATTTTAGCAACATGAAATCTTATTAAAATCTGTTCATATACACCCCCAGGAAGAATTACACTTTATTTTTAAATGTTCTGACAAGCAATCACTTAGACATTTTCATAATTACATATTACAATGTTTAGAAATTACATATACTAAGGAATTTGTGAAAACCCTATAGCAATATAGAGTGGGAACGTGGCCATGCGTTTGGACCATTAATAGACACTGCAACAAATAAAACTGAATAAAAACATCAGTCTTGATCAAACAACCATGAAAAAGGTAGGCTCTCTCTTCTTCAGTTATGCACATCAACAACAAGATCAACAACTAATGCTAGCCAGAGCAAGAAGAGCTAAAATCAAACGAAGGAACATTAGATAAACCCTCACAAACTTTTGAATCTAGTTGGCTGTCAAAATTGCACTAATTAAACGATGGGGAATTGTAGCCTCCTCATCCTTCTGCATCTTGCCTGCCAATGCATTCTTGTCCCAACGAAGCACCCTAGCTAACTAGCTAAAGTTGGCTAGCTTGCTACTTCCAGACACAAATGAGAGAACATCTCAGCCCGACCATTTTACTCACTGTAGCAGAGCTGGTTAGGCTGTTTACATGTTATCTAGAGCGTTTTTGACTAATATGGATTTTTTTTTTGCCTACATTTACTGACACCGGTCATATTCAGTTGGTGTTGCGCGTTCATAAATTCATCAGTTTTTCTGCGCTCTGGTACACTCAAACGAGAGTGCTCTTAAATCGAAGTACATAGCCAGAGTGTATTTGCGAATGCAATAGATATGCTGACTGGATAACAGTCTTTCAAGTTCTTGCTAGCTAACCAAATGACACCCAAATCTCTACCTGTGTATAGCCACCGAAAAACAATATGAGGGGAATTTGATTAGCTGGGAATTTGATATTTTTAACTGATATGATTGTCTGTTTATTTCATATCTGCAAAGTAGTTAAAATGCTGGCAGTTCCACTTTAAACTTTAGGTTACCGTGTGTGCTAAAAGTTTAATGTTTTTTGCAATGAGAAGTAATAGTTCTACGTTTTGACTGGGAAATGCTTAATGGTTGCGTTTTTGTATTCTTATGATTGGGACCTACTGGCTTATTATGTCAGAGTTTATGGACTGCTTATCCTTTAACATCATGCTGTGTGTGACTGCTGTCTTTCCATCAGCCCTATGCAGTGGTGCCTGGAGAAGTGGGTATACTCTAATTTGGCCAAAAAGTCCCCAAACGGCCCACCAAGCGAAGGAAAGGCACCCTGTGAAAAACCCTATGTTTTTATGAGTTTTCCTATAGATTTTCACTCTCAACATCAACACTTTTTATTTAAAATAAATAAATGTTAAGGTCTAAATCCACGACAATGCTTATATCTGATTGGGTGGGCCTGTCAGGACCTGGCTCCACAGTGGGTGGGCCTCTGTCCACTCAGGCCCATCCATGTCTACGCCCCTGATGCAAACAGTTTATGATGACAATTGCGCATCACAAATAGCCTACTAACACTTCGGATTAACTTTTTAAATACCTGGTTGTTGCCTTTGTCAGCATTTACTGGTAGATATCCTACATTTAAACGTCTTTCCTACCCGGCTACCAATGTCATTCTTCTGTGAGCTGCTCCATGTCAAAACCAGTTGAGAGCTGCACACTTGCTGCCTGCAGATAATATTCCGTTGAAACTAGGGTGTGTGCGGCACGCATGTGAATTTATATCACGTGCTTTGCGGTTGTGTTGCCTACTTTGTGCAGGATTTCTCCACTACACTACTTTGATACGCATCAGTAGGGGTTAAAACGTGATTATAAGCAATACCCACTGAAAAAAAAGTAAGCAATACCTGCGTATATCCCTCCACTACATCACTGGCCCTTTGTGTTTTACAAAAAAATGCACTCTACTACACAAGTGCGCTGGTATTACAGTTGTTGTCCTTTCAGAATCATGAAACTGTCCCACACACTGAAGGTTTATAGGTTTGCCACTGCGCAAACATGTCTATATTAGATATTAAGGCTGTTAAGATATTCATGTTTCAAGAAAGAAGTAAATAACTTTGGCCTGGCGAAGAGGTTTTATATGTTGACTAAATGGAAGCTGATCATTTGTTTTTTAATCCGCTGGTTTCACTGTCTGAAACAAGACAGAGTACAGATGTATCCAACACTGCGACAAATCGTGTACTACAACACTGATCTCTACCATCTCAATTTACATTTGTTGTTTGTTTAGCTTTTTATGCGCTTTGAGATAATTTTCTGTAATGAAAAGCGCGACACCCAGTTCAATAAATTATTATTGCCACAAAGGCAGATTCCACAGGCTTCAATTAAATTTAGCGGTAAGCATAAGGTTAGCAGTATGGTTAAGGTTAGGTTTAAAATCTCATTTGTAGAAAGGGGCAGGGTTTTGATTTCGGGTTATAGATGCAAGGGATGACCTGTCACTACATTAACAACAAACAAGGGCGGTAACGTTAATGAATGGCAAAGAAACACCCACGAAACATCCACATCAAACCACACCCCCAACACAACTCTCGTTTCGCTTCTGTCATGGCCGCTAGCATTTCTAATGAGCAAAGCCCCAAAATAAGGCCAAATTATGAAGTTCAGCCCCCCTTTAACTTACAATGCCAAGCACAAATAATGTTTTGCAGGTTTTTATTGAGAAGTCAAAATAATAATAATTCTGGAAGAGCGTTATAAAGTAGGCAACCAACAAACAAAGATGCACAGCAGAACACTGTTGCATGTAGGTAAAAGAGTGATATGGCTTGAATAATTTAGAAAAGGAACAAATTGTAACCATTATTAAGCCAGACTTAGTTCATAAGACAACTTTGAGAAGTCTGATGTAGTTTCATGAGGAGGAATGGATTGGTGAAGAAAGAAAATGCTACAAAACAATCCTGATGGTTTATCAAAATGTAACAGCCTTGTTACAAACAACGAGCCGCCATGGGATTCCAACGCCATCTGAAACACAGGCACAAGAGCTGGTAAATGAAGCATCATTATACTACCAGTTAGATACAGTCCCAGAGACCAGATCCATGTCATCTAACCTGATTTCTAAACGGAAGCGTTCAAGATTCTGAAAGTCACAGATCAAGCTAAAAAATGCAAACCATGAAAATGTGACAAATTTACAGGCAGGGACTTATGAAGATCCGTAGGTATTACTGTTATCAGAGAAACAGAGACTTTAGGGTTTAAACAGAGCTGAGGAAAAGTTCTCCAAAATACACTGAGTGTACAAAACAAGAACATTTCAATGACATACAGTGAATTTGGAAAGTATTCAGACTCCTGTAGATTGACCAGGGGAATCCAGGTGAAAGCTATGATCTTTTATTGATGTCACTTGCTAAATACACTTAAAATCAGTGTTGATGAAGGGGAGGATACAGGTTAAGGAATGATTTTAAAGTCTTGGATTGTGTATGTGTGTCATTCAGAGGGTGAATTTGCAAGACAAAATATTGAAGTGCCTTTGAACGGGGTATGGTAGTAGCTGACAGGCCCACCGGTTTGTGTCAAGAACTGCAACGCTGCTGGGTTTTTCCACATTCAACAGTTTCCTGTGTGTATCAAGAATGGTGGTGACCCAAAAGGACATTCAGCCAACTTGACACAACTGTGGGAAGCATTGGCGTCAACATGGGGGCCAGCATCCATGTGGAACGCTTTTGACACCTTGTAAACTGGGGGGGGGGGGGGGGGGGGCATTCAATATTAGGAAGGTGTTCTTAAAATGTTTTGTATACTCAGTGTATGACTTTAAAGCTTGGGGAACTGGTATTAATTCTGTTCACATTGAGCCCATGTAAACCTCTACCTACGAAGGTAAAATCCTTGCTCGGTTCTAGTCAGACTTTTAAAACAAAACAGATATTGAGTTGAATGGATTGAATACAGCGCTCCAGACTACTGTTTTCCCCTGCCACCAACTGTTTCAGTTGATGGCACCAGACCATGATTTGATCACACCCCAACAAAAATGAATTACAGCGTCACACAATAGAAATATTTGTAATTATATTATCAAGTCATTCATAATGCTTTATAAGATGTGTAATAAACTACTGGTATTCAATAAATAAGTTGTTACATCTAACATGTCCAAGCAGGAATGCATGATTGAAAAGATTTTGATTTGCAACCTAATCTAGTGATTGTCATGATTGTTAGGTTAAGAAATAGGCTATAATTCTTTAGATTTGAAAGTCAAAATTAGGGCACCAGAAGATACAGATGTTTTTTATTTTCAATTTACCTTCATCTTTATGTGCACTATTTGGGCTGCAATTTCTGAGGATGGTAACTCTAATGAACTTCTGCAGCAGAGGCAACTCTGGGTCTTTTCCTGTAGCGGTCCTCATGAGAGCAAGTTTCATCAAATCAAATCAAATTTTATTGGTCACATACACATGGTTAGCAGATGTTATTGCGAGTGTAGCAAAATGCTTAGGCTTCTAGATCCGACAGTGCAGCAGTATCTAACAGGTAATATCTAACAATTCCACAACAGAACCTAATACACACAATCTAGTAAAGGAATGGGATAAGAATATATAAAATATATGGATGAGCAGTGACAGAGCAGGTAAGATTCAATATATAGTGTGGGATACAGTATATATATATATATATATATATATATATATATATATATATATATATATATATATATATATATATATATACACACACACACACACACACACACACAGTGGGGCAAAAAAGTATTTAGTCAGCCACCAATTGTGCAAGTTCTCCCACTTAAAAATATGAGAGAGGCCTGTAATTTTCCATCATAGGTACACTTCAACTATGACAGACAAAATGAGAAGAACAAAATCCAGAAAATCACATTGTATGATTTTTAATGAATTTATGCAAATTATGTTGGAAAATAAGTATTTGGTCACCTACAAACAAGCAAGATTTCTGGCTCTCACAGACCTGTAACTTCTTCTTTAAGAGGCTCCTCTGTCCTCCACTCGTTACCTGTATTAATGGCACCTGTTTGAACTTGTTATCAGTATAAAAGACACCTGTCCACAACCTCAAACAGTCATACTCCAAACTCCACTATGGCCAAGACCAAAGAGCTGTCAAAGGACACCAGAAACAAAATTGTAGACCTGCACCAGGCTGGGAAGACTGAATCTGCAATAGGTAAGCAGCTTGGTTTGAAGAAATCAACTGTGGGAGCAATTATTAGGAAAAGGAAGACATACAAGACCACTGATAATCTCCCTCGATCTGGGGCTCCACGCAAGATCTCACCCCGCGGGGACAAAATTATCACAAGAACGGTGAGCAAAAATCTCAGAACCACACGGGGGGACCTAGTGAATGACCTGCAGAGAGCTGGGACCAAAGTAACAAAGCCTACCATCAGTAACACACTACGCCGCCAGTGACTCAAATCCTGCAGTGCCAGACGTGTCCCCCTGCTTAAGCCAGTACATGTCCATGCCTGTCTGAAGTTTGCTAGAGAGCATTTGGATGATCCAGAAAAAGATTGGGAGAATGTCATATGGTCAGATGAAACCAAAATATAACTTTTTGGTAAAAACTCAACTCGTCGTGTTTGGAGGACAAAGAATGCTGAGTTGCATCCAAAGAACATCATACCTACTGTGAAGCATGGGGGTGGAAACATCATGCTTTGGGGCTGTTTTTCTGCAAAGGGACCAGGATGACTGATCTGTGTAAAGGAAAGAATGAATGGGGCCATATATCGTGAGATTGAGTGAAAACCTCCTTCCATCAGCAAGGGCATTGATGATGAAACGTGGCTGGGTCTTTCAGCATGACAATGATCCCAAACACACTGCCCGGGCAACGAAGGAGTGGCTTTGTAAGAAGCATTTCAAGGTCCTGGAGTGGCCTAGCCAGTCTCCAGATCTCAACCCTATAGAAAATCTTTGGAGGGAGTTGAAAGTCCATGTTGCCCAGCAACAGCCCCAAAACATCACTGCTCTAGAGGAGATCTGCATGGAGGAATGGGCCAAAATACCAGCAACAGTGTGTGAAAACCGTGTGAAGACTTACAGAAAACGTTTGACCTCTGTCATTGCCAACAAAGGGTATATAACAAAGTATTTAGATAAACTTTTGTTATTGACCAAATACTTATTTTCCACCATAATTTGCAAATAAATGTATTTTAAAAAATCCTACAATGTGATTTTCAGGATTTTTTTTTCTAATTTGTCGCACTGCTTTGCTTTGTCTTGGCCAGGTCACAGTTGTAAATGAGAACTTGTTCTCAACTGGCCTACCTGGTTAAATAAAGGTGAAATAAAAATGTCTTATTATACACTTGGGAAAATGTATAAATGTTTTAACGAGTTCAATGCATTGAACACAATTGATTTCCTACCAAGTTCAAACCTACTACCCAATGAGGCCTAGTGCACTCGTAATGGCCGATGCACAGCTCCGCATTTCAAAGCCATATCATATATCTCGATTGTAAAAGTGTGAACCAGGCACAGCAGCAGGGCAGACACTTTCATTACAGGAATCCTGCACTTCACCGTTAGACCAAATAATGGTTTTATGCGCAAAAAAACAAGACGTTTTGAGTGAGGTGACCAGGTAGAATGTACAGCTCGCACCAGTGTGACCAACAAGAAATGTAACTTGCAAAGCCAAGTCAAAGGGAAACAAAATACAACTATATGGTCGCAGTCTGGAGCCCTGGAAGAGCATTAATACAATAGCGCACTACATAGGGAGCCATTGAAGACGCAACCCCACCTGGTGTTAAGAGCCCCTCTCAGGGCAGGCACTGTAATCTGGCTTACCTGCTACTCCAGATGGGAAGGCCACCATTCGCTCTAGAGGAGAAAAGCCACTTACTGGGCAGAACCGTCACTGGGTCAGCATAGTACTTCCAGATCAGAGACATCATCAGCACGGCCTGGGAGAGACAGAGAGGACGTCACTCTCTGCCACTTGCTCCCATTGGACTGTGCATCTGTCCGTCATCATCCAGTCCCACATCTATTAAATATTTGTAGTTTCCTATTGCAAGATTGTGAAATAAGCCTAGCTACTATGAAAATATACCAATGAATTTTAATTATATATTTTAGGAGTTTATACTCCATACATCTCAGGTTTACATCGCTTACCGTACTTGACTGTGGCCTGCTGACCATTTCTGGAATTAACTGGGGGAAGAGAGAATAATACAAACTTCAGGCAACAAACTGATAAGAGTGTGGTTTCTGACACAGAGAGACAGTATCACAGTGGAACTGTAAGGCCAACAGGTGAGACTGTACGGCAGCTGGTTAGAAGGGGTGGAGATGTCAGCAGAAGTGTTGCCCCTCCTCAAAGAAGCTTTGGTCAAGCCACAGGAAGTGTCTCACGTCAAGGTCACCTTTACCTTCCTTCATCCACCTCAAGCTCTATCCTGAGGATTATGGGAGATTCTAATTTGAAACCCTCCACGTATTCATACTGATCGCTGCATTTACTGCATCACAATTAATTTAAGGGCGCTAACACCCTAAAGATATGAAAACTTCTCCATTAAATTATTTCACTGTGTCATTGTGCTTTGGTTTCACATTTGAAATGATAGAGGAGCGGTAGAATTATCTCTGACTCCAGTGAAAACAGACATTTTCAGCACATTCTTCCCTTAAAATAAATCTGCATGGGGTATAGTATCTACAAGTATATATTAGTTCCATTCAGACAAAATAATGGTCCTGTATTGGGTCACCACTGGTCCGTGAAGTGGTGTTCTTGAAAGGGAGCCCTTTTCCTTCCTCTGTTACTGTCAGGGACTCAAGAGATCGAGCGGGAAAATGAGAAAACAGAGAGGGCAAGAGAAGGCCGATGGCAACAGGCTGCAGCTGTGACAGAGGCCTCCTAAGTGAACACTCAGGGCAGTTATCTGAAACCCCCCTGGCCACCACTCCCTCCCAGCCCTTTGTTTTTTTTCTATTTTTTCTTCCCCACATCCTTTTTAACATACATGTACCGAGTCCCCTATAGAAAGATGGAGCAAATTGTGCAGTAGAGTTTTCCCACCTACCAAACCAGCTAAGAGAAAGGAAGGAAAAAATTGTGATATTAACAAGGCCATACCTCCACCATGTCTCATTATACTAAGTGTTTTTAATGGTAAATATTTTATAGGCTACATTTAATTTGACAAAAATCTCTAGAAGTTAAGGGAACAATGCATACTTGTATGTGTGGACTTGAGATAAAACAAATATCTCTTTAGAACAGAGATGGGCAACTGGTGGCCCGCAGATCAATTAACCAAAATGAAAAAATAACAATACAATACAATGAGGAGAGAGAAGCAAGCAAGACTTTTACACATCAGCAGTTTTTCCTCGTTATGTCATTCACTGAGTCACTCAATTAGCCCATGTCAGCAAAACATTTTTTGCTGTTAGTCTGATAGCGGCAAGCTATCTAAA
Organism: Oncorhynchus kisutch; assembly: GCF_002021735.2. Lineage (NCBI taxonomy): Eukaryota > Metazoa > Chordata > Actinopteri > Salmoniformes > Salmonidae > Oncorhynchus > Oncorhynchus kisutch. The sequence goes on along the minus strand of NC_034201.2, from coordinate 19,026,919 downwards.
ATAAAAAACCTGGTCTTGCTTTGTCATTATTGGGTATTGTATGTAGACTGATGAGGGGGAAAAAACAATTTAATCAATTTTAGAATGAGGCTGTAATTTAACAAAATCAAGGGGTCTAAATACTTTTGAATGCACTACTGAGCGCTCTGGAGCAGGTTTTCATCTTTCCCTCAATCCTGACTCGTCTCCCAGCCCCATACTGCTGAAAAACATCCCCACAGCATGATGCTGCCACCACCATGCTTCACCGTAGGTGCCAGGTTTCCTCCGGACGTGACCCTTGGAACTCAGGCTAAAGAGTTCAATCTTAGTTTCATCAGACCAGAGAATCTTGTTTCTCCTTTAGGTGCCTTTTGGCAAACTCCAAGCAGGCTGTAATGTGCCTTTTACTGAGGAGTGGCTTCCATCTGGCCTGATTGGTGGAATGATGCAGAGATGGTTGTCCTTCTGGAAGGTTCTCCCATCTCCACAGAGGAACTCTGGAGCTCTGTCAGAGTGACCATCGGGTTCTTGGTCAACCCCCTGATCAAGGCCCTCCGATTGCTCAGTTTGGCCGGGCAGCCAGCTCTAGGAAGTGTCTTGGTGGTTCCAAACTTCTTATATTTAAGAATGATGGAGGCCACTGTGTTCTTGGGGATCTTTAAAGCTGCAGAAATGTTTTGGTACCCCAGATCTGTGCCTCAACACAATCCTGTCTGGGAGCTCTATGGACAATTCCTTCAACCTCATGGCTTGGTTTTTGGTCTGACATGCACCCTCAACTGTAGGACCTTATATAGACAGATCTGTGCCTTTCCAAATAATGTCCAATCAATTGAATTTACCATAATTTTCGAATGTACTGTAGGTTGGAAGTAGGAGCAACCAAATATAATTTTTGGTGAGTTTGGACATTTAGAAGCGAATGAGAGACATTGTGCACATGAAGAGTACTGGCTCTGGAGCAGCATGTGTACACGCTGTGTCTGCGTGGAGTCTGGAGTCACTGGGGCAACGGGCATGCCTGCTCAGAGAAGATGGGGAGAAGTAGACAGCCGAGAACTGAGAGGAGAAAAAAAAAACTAAAGAATATCAGAAAGATAGCAGTGGCAGCTGTACAGATAACGCATTTAAAGGGCTTTGACTTCTCAAACATGGCATAAAGTCAACAAAATATGTCCAGTCACCTTATTAATTCAGCCACTTAGATAAGTTGCAAGTTAAACGCAGGGTACGTGTTAACGCAAAACAATTTAGTTTTCACGCAGAAAAAAAAGAAAATGCATAAGAAATATCTTGCTGTGTTTTGTAAACACAGATCTGAAATGCTTCTTATTTAAGTTTCAGTTGCACCTCTCCAGAATTCACAAACAGCATTCTATCAGCAGACAGACAGCACTGACTTATGTGTAGCTAATTTTCTATGGTACTTTTCTGTGTAGCCAGCCTACTTTTCTCTGGTAAAATGCAAGATTAACTTTGAGAAAAAAGTTAGGAAATGTAGCTGGCTACATTCTTTCTATTATAAAACAGAAGTATGGCCATGTATAGTTTTTGCAAAAAATATCTTGCTTTTTCATTGTAAGCTAATTTAGCCTTGTGTGGATGCCAGCCAAATAGAGTTGCACTTCTGTTGTCATCTGATGAAAATGAATGTATTTTCTGTGAAGGAAAACTATAGTTGCAGGTCCCTGATCACTCTATTGAAGCAAAAATAACACAGGTGACTTTCATTATAAAACAGGACCTCTGTCAATACACCGTTGGACCTGCTCCCGCTTTGTGCTATTTACAAACAAACATGACTGGCTCAACTGTTCTAGGGAACTATGGTAAACTCCAAATGAAAAACGCAATCTGCTTTATATTCTAACCTATTGCTCAAGTTGAATGCAGGTATTTAATGAATAAGTAGCTGAACTTAAAATAAATAGTTAACGGTATAAATAATAATCCAGTAGCTATTTCCAAATACCCTGGTATATGGTATACTGTCCTAGCTGTATAAAATGCTCTCTTTTCTAAACGGATGGTTGCGTATCCATCGGCCCGTCAAAAGTTCAACACATCTGAACTTTCTGTCCGTGGAAATTGTATGGATATGAATGGGTCATCTCTGCCGACTGTCAACGTATGACTCCCATTGAGAAAGCATTGGAAATCAGGGATACTCATAAAATCATTCTGGCCGTGAACTGTGCAGTAAGGTATCATCACAGGGCATTATGTTATCAAGCTGCAGGTTGCTAGCACAAAATAAAGGAATTAGCACCAATTCATGGCAGATTGGGGTCACGAGTGGCACAGCGGTCTAAGGCACTGCATCTCAGTCCTAGAGGCGTCACTACAGACCCTTGTTCGATTCCAGGCTGTATCATAACAATGATTGGTTGTCCAATAGGGCGGCGCACTCCTGTTAATGATTTGATGGCAACATACATGGACAGTATTCTATTTGCTACTGTGGTCAAAACAGGATTTGGTGTTTGTGGATCTGAGAAGATTTAAATTATACTTATGGGGAAAACTCCCTTGGATCAACATCACTTTGTCATAGCACTTAACCATGAGATATGCAAAGCAGACTGCTTGCCCATCCATTCCACATGTGATGTCGTTTACCAGATTTCTGTGTACAACACTGAACAAAAATATAAACAACATGTAAAGTGTTGGTCCCATGTTCATGAGCTGAAATAAAAGATCCCAGACATTTTCCATATGCACAAAAAGCTTATTTCTTTAAAATGCACAAATTTGTTTACATCCCTGTTAGGGAACATTTCTCCCTTGCCAAGACAATTCAGCCACCTGACAGGTGTGGCATATCAAGAAGTTAATTAAACACCACGATCATTACACAGGTGCACCTTGGGCTGGGGACAATAAAAGGCCACTCTAAAATGTGCAGTTTTGTCACACAACACCACAGATGTGATGGAAATTTGATGGAGTGTGCAATTGGCGTGCTGACTGCAGGAATGTCCAACAGTGCTGTTGCCAGAAAATTAAATGTTAATTTCTCTACCATAAGCCATCTCAAACATCGTTTTAGAGAATTTGGCATTTTGTCCAACCGGCCTCACAACCGCAGACCATAAGTACGGCGCTGTGTGGGCGAGCAGTTTGCTGATGTCAAGGTTTTGAACAGAGTGCCCCATGGTGGGGTTATGGTATGGGCAGGCATAAATGACAGACAATGAACACAATTGCATTTTATCAATGGCAATTTGAATGCAGAAAAATACTCCTAACAAGCTCCTGAGGCCCATTGTTTTTTTTTTGGGGGGGGGGGGGGGGGGATATACTTGTGACATATCTGTATTCCCGCTCGTGAAATCCATAGATTTGGACCAAATGAATTTAATTAAATTGACAGATTTTCTCATATGAGCTGTAACTCGGTAAAATCAATGACCATTTTTGTTTTTATATATTCCCAAATGTGGCATTTACCCTTATATCACGGAGATGTCTTACTCTTCAGCCTGCAACGCTTATGGTGCTAAAAAAGAGCCAGGAAGGATAGTCATAAGGTTGAAGAGCAGATGACAGTTTTGGAGAGGGAGATAAACTCTGAGTCACCATCACCAGCCATTAAATGTTTGCGGGTCTTTGTCAATCTCTCCCAGTAGGAGAACGAACATCATGTCCCTGTACTAGACTATTACAGCGAAACATGTCGACACAACTTCGGAGTTTGAACACAGCTTTACCGGTAAAATAGGGCTACAATTTGTAAACGTTACCGCTTGAATTATATACTCATAGGAGGAAATTGACGGTAACAACCTTTTGACAATGTTGCAATGGCAACCAGACCTACCCGGTCGCCATTTTCCTTTGATTATTTACAATAGCCGTCGCTAGGGAAGCACACACCTCTCTCTTTCTACCCAGGGTGCAGGGTATTTTTACTGAATACTTTGTATTTTTGCCTAGTGAAGTTGGACTGTTGTCTTTATTTTTCTCAAATATATGTATTAAGATAATGCATTGTTGGTAGCCTAATATTCTGATAATAAGATGTATTGTGTGTAAGTTTAGGGAATATCCGTATGTGGAGCTTGCAGTTTTAACCTTTTGCAAAAAAAAAGGTATATGGGCAAAACAATATGGAGATAAAAAATAAAAATGTGTCATAGTTACCCCCTGATGAGTGCTCATCTAAAGACAAATACATATAGATCTGATTGCCATGTAAAATTATCCACACAGGTATCTCGCTATGATTTGAAAATGTGTTGACGGCTCCTAAAGCCAATCAATGGCTACCAGGGGCGGAGAGTAGCTTGTCCGTCAGATTGATGCTATAATGAATTCAATAGGGAGGGAGGGAGGGGGAGAATCCAATCCGGTTTGAGCTAGTTTTTGTTCCAATGGAACATTAAGGTTTGCTACGCTGTAATAGAACGTAGTGTTTGAATCTTATACCAACATACAGTATTTTTCTTGCTCCGTTTTGGAACAGTTCCCTCTTTATTTGAACTTATACGCAAAACAGCCATGCCTAAAAGGAGCAAAGTAAGTGGAATATGTTTTATTGGTTGTATATATCCTTTGATAGATAAAACAAATGCATTTATTTTTGCATGTAAAATGTAGCCGCATATCCATGTTTTGTTCCGCTCCAACATTGTTGCACTGCTGTGTTCAACCAGGAGTTTAAAATGTATCGGTCTGTTTTGATTTGGGAAGTGGCGGGTTTTCTACCTTTTCACGCTGTGATTTTAGTCTTCGAAAATTAGGACTGGTTACATGTATGGTGTTTAATATTTACTCAATTTCAAATTGCGCTTTTGTCACGTCTTCGTGGTGGTTGTTTACAAATACATTAACCTATAAAAGGACAAAGAGGTGTAGGTCGCTAGCTACGTCGTAAGATGGCGATTCTGCAGAAATAAAGTTGGTGACCGATTTCTTTTACTAGGCAAAGTCTATTGCAAATAACATTTTAGATTACATTGCATTTACACTTATTGAAACACTGCATTAAAATGTAACTTAATTGTTGGTAGCATAATGCTCAACGCACGGTGGGCATACCGCACATGCAGAAGACTGCTTCTAGTGCGCTTTGAAAAGGGCACGAAGACTTGTGTCATGGCTGCCCTTGTGGGCAAGGGGAACACTGACGACGTTTTTCTTATTTTGCAATATAAAAGTTCATAGTTAAACTACGTAAAATGCGTTTAAGTGCGCTAATGTAACATGCTGCATCGTTAAAATATTTGGTTTAATTACATTTCCGTGTGCCCTTTTGTTGGCTCGAGCCAATTCTGGGTTATGCAATGGCGATTCGTCGACATCACAGAGGCGCTCTTGTTGCTGGGGATTCTAGTAGATTCTGTAACCATTTGGAGAATCGCTGAGGATCTCGGAGTTTGAAATTCGAATGAATGGCGGGAACGCATAGTAGACTGTCTGGTCGGAGTAGCGAGCACAGTCATGTTGCCTGGCAAATCCCATTCATCACGAGTGAATGAATGCGTCGGGAGTAGGCGGAGTCGGTATTCCCCCCTCTCCGTAGAGATTACAGGCAACATGGTATAGTCATAGGAAATGGGAACATGATCTGAGCAAGTTGACACTATTATCCGTTTATTAGGTAGTACGTGGGTGATGGAAAAATAAGCAGCTATATCGAGACTGTGACCATAACACGCTGCAATGCTTTCCCTTACCTCCCTACGCCTTTTTGGGGATTACATAATTGCCCTAATACTCTTGGCATTTAAACTGTCCCTCACCCAGTAAAACCCACTTAACACGTTTGCCCTGCTGAGCTGTCACTAACATGTTATTATTATTATTATAGGCAAGCGCTGATGTTGAGGCAGCAGAGGTGAGTCATACACATTTTACTGAAATATGTGTGTTGTATTTAATCAAGGTGATCGCTGGTTTGTAAGAATTTAAATGTTCAAAATACAATTCCATTGTTCTGCCACCAGGGGTCAGCAGCAACCCATGTCAAACGTTGTTCCCATTATATGAGTAAATAATTGGTATTTTCTTTTGAAATATTTCAGCCTAAGAGGAGATCTGAGAGATTGGTAAATGTGAGTATTCCACACCATTATTGACACTTTAATTAAAGATGCACCCAAAAACAGAATTTCAGCAAATAATCATAAATCTTTCATTGCAGAAACCTGCAATTGCAAAGGCAGAGCCCAAGCCAAAGGTGAGGAAGTGCAGATATTACAAATGTACATTTAATAGTAAATTAATTGCAATTACGGACTTACGGTGTCTTATCCCATTAAACATATTTATTTACAGAAGGAGAAGGCAGCACCTAAGCCCAAGAAGGCTAAAGAGGTGAAAAAGACCGAGCCTGAGAAGGAGGTGCCCGCAGAGAATGGAGAAGCCAAAGCTGAGGAAGAGGTAAGGGGCTGCTGGGATATGTATGCATTTTGTCCTATAAGGACAAGAAAAACACATCAAATTGATAGTTTATGATCTTATACTGTTTTAAACATAAGATATTGAATGTAAATTATAAATAAGTTCTCAACTATTGCAACAGTTTTATTCCGTTGTGTTTTAAATTTAGGCACCAGAAGAACCTGAACAGAAAGAGGAGGAAGAGGCGGCCGAATAACATCTCTCAAACCACATCTTTTATCAGTGCTCCCTGTACCTCTTTTTCTTGTACAATTCAGGGGTATATTTTTATCGACTATTTTCTAAATGCAGGTTTTTTAGTAGTTTGATTGTAGAAACACATTTTTTTATGAAATAAAAAATACAATTTGAGATGGGGATTTCATTGCATCCCATGTTTTTACATCTCTGGAACAATTACGGTCATTGTAAATGTCAACGGTTTTTATTTTCGCTATGGGGGAGGGGTGGGAATGGGACAGGTTACTACACCAAGAACATGCAAGCACGTCGTTTACAGGATCTGGTCAAAACAACAGAGAGCTTGTCTGAGAGACTAACATTCCATAGGCTATATGAGGGAAGGTATACGTAACCTGCATTGTGTGGTGGGGATGAATTAACTCAAGGGGGAACACATTGTTTTATTGTTTATAATGAGGAAAACATTTTAAGGTGTTTAAACTGTGTTCCATATGTTAACTCTTGTACTCATTATGTTTTTCTTTACCATTCTGCTTAATAAACCTATTCCCTAGTACTGGAGTTCCTCCCTATCAGGCCTGTGCATTGGGTGTAATTGGTTGGCTCTGTTCTGTGATAGCATTGCAATAAATTTGTATAGCTGCTATTAAAAGGGGTTTTCAACTTTCTATATGCAGTGTGTAATGGTACATTGTGAGTATGGTAAAATGGAATTGTGTTCTTAGCCAAGCTAAAGAAGTACATAAGTTAAATATACTGACGATTATGGTTCCTTGGATGCTGAGAAACTGTACATCCATTTGAGCTGTCAAATACACAAACCAGCAGTAGCAATATTCATGTGGGGTTTAGGTATCAAGTACAAGTGTACAGTTCTTTTATCCTTTGTTTATAGATGTATCTGTGTAATGATTGGTATAAACAAACCAATAAAAATTTGGTTGTACTTGTTTTGTTCTTTGTGTGATGGAAATGGACAATGTCTGAATCTAAATAATCATGTAAAAACTAAATGGTTTTAGATGCCAGTTCTGACCACATATGTAATGCAGTAGCTAAATAATACCAGTTCTGAGACTGGCATGAAAAACGTTACTTGGTTATTAGACTCCTGTCAGACTCATTCCATGGGCACATTGTTTCCACTCCTCCTATTTACTTGATTGATCAATTGAGGTGGCTGATTAGTAATAACTCACCTCATTGTTTAGGTCTTAATTGGACACAATTTGAAATAAAATAAAGATCAGAAGATACTGTGAGGGAACTCAGACACAAATACATTTATGGAGCTGTATGTAATGTCAAATGTCATATCTACAGAAATAGTGGAACATTTGTGTTTCTCCATCACCAACTACAAATGTGCAATTTTTAGTATCAACCGCCGTGTCTTTGTGAGACGCAGAGTAGGTGAACGGATGATCTATGCTTGTGTGGTTCCCACCGTGACACATGGAGGAGGAGGTGTGATGGTGTGGGGGTGCTTTGCTAGTGACACTATCTGTGATTCACTTAGAATTCAAGGCACACTTAACCAGCATGGCTACCACAGCATTCTGCAGCAATACACCATCCCATCTGGTTTGCGGTTAGTGGGACTATAATTAGTTTTTCAACAGGACAATGACCCAACACACCTCCAGGCAGTGTAAAGGCTATTTGACCAAGAAGGAGAGTGATTGAGGGCTGCATCAGATGACCTGGCCTCCACAATCATCCGACCTCAACCCAATTGAGATGGATTGGGATGAGTTAGACTGCAGAGTGAAGGAAAAGCAGCCAACAAGTGCTCAGGTGGGAACACCTTCAAGACTTTTGGAAAAGCATTCCAGGTGAAGCTGGTTGAGAGAATGCCAAGAGCTGTCATCAAGGCAAAGGGTGGCTACTTTGAAGAATAAAATATTAAATATATTTATATTTTATTTATATATTATATTTTTTTCTTTAACACTCTTTTGGTTACTACATGAATCCATATGTGTTATTTCATAAAATGTAGAAAATTGGAAAAATAAGGAAAAATCCTTGAATGAGTAGGTGTCCAAACGTTTCACTGGTACTGAATGAATATTACATATAATCTAAGGATATATATTGAAATTATGACTTTTTTTAGAAATACGAATACATAAATGATCAGGGAATGATTACAGATGTGATACATTTCGGAAAATAAACTACATGCCCAAAAGTATTTGGACATCTGCTCGTCGAACATCTCATTCCAAAATCATGGTCCCTCTTTGCTGCTATAACAACCTCCACTCTTCTTGTTAGGCTTTCCACTAGGCTTTCCTAGTGGAAAGCCTAGTGAAAGCTTTTTTGTTGGAACATATCTGTGGGAACGTGCTTCCATTCAGCCGCAAAAGCCTTAGTGAGGTTGGGCGCTGATGTTGGGCGATTATGCCTGGCTCGCAGTCGGCATTCCAATTCCTAACAAAGGTGTTCGATGGGGTTGAGGTCAGTCAAATTCTTCCACACCGATTTTGACAAACCGTTTCTACATTGAACTCGCTTTGTGCACAGGGGCATTGTCATGGTGAAACAGGACCTTCCCAAAACTGTTGCCACAAAGTTGGAAGCATAGAAGTGTCTAAAATGTAATTTTATACTGCAGCGTTAAGATTTCCCTTCACTCCAGAGAATTTGTTTCCACTGCTCCAGAGTCCATTGGGGTCGAGCTTTACACCACTTCAGCCGATGCTTGGCATTGCACATGGAGATCTTAGGCTTGTGTGCTGCTGCTCGGCCATGGAAACTAATTTCATGGGGCTCCCGACAAACAGTTCTTGTGCTGACCTTGCTTCCAGAGGCAGTTTGGAACTCGGTAGTGAGTGTTGCATTTGAGGACAGTAGTGCTACGTGCTACGCGCTTCAGCACTCGGCAGTCCCATTCTGTGAGTTTGCGTGGCCTACCACTTTGGAATAAAGAATAAAGGCTTAGATATGTCAGTATGCTGACACATACCCTTTCCGGACTTAAAATATTCTAAAAATATGTAGACGGGGTACACACATCAGGTGCGTGCCTTGACTCACGGTAGCAGGGAGATTTCTGAGGCCCGGATTGGATGCATGTAGAAACTGTCCCATTATGGGGAATATCGGAGCTCTATATATGAAGTTAAGGGTACGCGTATCTTATATCTAATGAAGTGTCAGATAACCGTAAATATAGACAGTGCATTCAGAAAGTATTCAGACCCCTTGACTTTTTTTCACATTGTTATGTTACAGCCTTATTCTAAAATTGATGAAGTTGTTTTTTTTGTTCATCATCAATCTACACAAAATACCCCATAATGACAAAGTAAAAACAGGTTTTTAGAACATTTTGCAAATGCATTAAAAATCTAAAACTGAAATATCAAGTATTCAGATCCTTTATTCAGTACTTTGTTGAAGCACCTATGGCAGCGATAAGAGCCTCAAGTCCCTTGGGTATGACACTACAAGCTTGGCACACATGTATTTGAGGAGTTTCTCCCATTCTTCTTTGCAGATCCTCTCAAACTCTGTCAGGTATGATGGGGAGTGTCACTGCACAGCTACCATCCAAAGATGTTAGATCAGGTTCAAGCCCGGGCTCTGGCTGGGCCACTCAAGGACATTCAGAGACTTGTCCCGAAGCCACTCCTGCGTTGTCTTGGCTGCATGTTTAGTGTCGTTGTCCTGTTGGAAGGTGAACCTTCACCCCAGTCCGCTCTGTAGCAGGTTTTCATCAAGGATCACTCTCTGTACATTGCTCCGTTCATCTTTCCCTCGATCCTGTCTAGTCTCCCAGTCCTTGCAGCTGAAAACATCCCCACAGCACTATGCTTCCACCACCACGCTTCACCGTAGGGATGGTGCCAGGTTTCCTCCAGACGTGACGCTTGTCATTCAGGCCAAAGAGTTAAATCTTGGTTTCATCAGACCAGATAATCTTGATCACATGGTCTGAAAGTCCTTTAGGTGACTTTTGGCAAACTCCAAGCAGGCTGTCGTGTGCCTTTTACTGAGGAGTGGCTTCAGTCTGGTCAATCTACCATGAAGGCCTGATTGGTGGAGTGCTGCAGAGATGGTTGTCCTTCTAGAATTTTTTTCCATCTTCACAGAGGAACTGTGGAGGTGGATCAAAGAATCACCAGCAGCAAGAGCGACATCATTGATGTACACAGAGAAGAGAGTCGGCCCGAGAACTGAACCCTGTGGCATCCCCATAGAGATCCAGACAACAGGCCCTGCCAGAGGTCCAGACAACAGGCCCTCCGATTTGACACACTGAACTCTATCAGAGAAGTAGTTGGTGAACCAGACGAGGCAATCATTTGAGAAACCAAGGCTGATGAGTCTGGCGATAAGAATGTTGTGATTTACAGAGTCAAAAGCCTTAGCCAGGTCGATGAATACGGCTGCACAGTAATGTTTCTTATCAATGGCGGTTATGATATTGTTTAGGACCTTGAGTGTGGCTGAGGTGCACCCGTGACCAGCTCTGAAACCAGATTGCATAGCTGAGAAAGTACAGTGGGATTCGAAATGGTCGGTAATCTGTTTGTTAACTTGACTTTCAAAGATCTTAGAACGTCAGGGTAGAATAGATATAGGTCTGTAGCCGTTTGGGTCTAGAGTGTCTCACCCTTTGAAGAGGGGGATGACCGCGGCAGCTTTCCAATCTATGGGAATCTCATACGATACAAAAGAGAGGTTGAACAGGCTAGTGATAGGGGTTGCAACAATTTCGGCAGATCATTTTAGAAAGAGAGGGTCCAGATTGTCTAGCCCGGCTGATTTGTAGGGGTCCAGATTTTGCAGCTCTTTCAGAACATCAGCTATCTGTATTTGTGTGAAGGAGTAATGGGGAAGGCTTGGGTTTGTTGCTGTGGGGGGTGGAAGGCTGTTGATCGGGGTAGGGGTAGCCTGGTGGAAAGCATGGCCAGCCGTAGAAAATTCTTATTGAAATTCTCAATTATAGTGGGTTCATCGGTGGTGACAGTGTTTCCTAGCCTCAGTGCAGTTGGCAGCTGGGAGGAGGTGCTCTTATTCTCCATGGACTTTACAGTGTCCCAGAACTTTTTTGAGTTTGTGCTGCAGGATGCAAATATCTGATTGAAAAAGCTAGCCTTAGCTTTCCTAACTGACTGTGTAGATTTGTTCCTGACTTCCCTGAAAAGTTGCATATCACGGGGGCTATTCGATGCTAATGCAGAACGCCACAGGATGTTTGTGTGCTGGTCAAAGGCAATCAGGTCTGGAGAGAACCAAAAATTGTATCTGTTCAACAGGGGTGGATTTTTCTTTTGTCAAACTTTGTTTATTGCGACAAATTATGAAACTGTGTTTTTCAAATAAATGATCGGCAAATAATTTCGAAGGTATGCAGGGCAGATGATTTCATTCCGTACCTGTGAACTCCACTCTACATTTCATTCTAAATGCCTACTGCTTGCAAAAGAAAAACATTTAACTGTTTAATTGTTGACATTATTTGTATAATGTTTCTTTGCAGGACAAGGATTGTCCTTACTTTCAAGAGTGCTTGAAATGCTTTTTCTGGTTGGCTGGATGCAAGTCTTACCATCCAATTATATCAGATCTACAGGTGAAGTGGAGGACCTGTTGGGCTGTATATTCTTAGGGTTTTATTAGCACTTAATGTGTTCTTTCCCAGGTACTTGTAACGGCACAGAAGACAGACAGGTGCAATTCCAGTTGAAGTGGTTTAATGATGCTGATTCATATAGAGCAGGAACAGCACAGCACAGTGTATGGGCTAATGCATTTTAAGTGCGTGTGGTTCAGAAAGTAAAATGAGAAAATAAATACAACAGTAAATGGCAGGTATAATCTTAATACAACCTTAATACATAGGCTATTAAGAGTGCTTAAAACCCTTTTCTGGAATGCTATTAATATTTTTCATAAATAAAACAACTTTATTTTTATTTATTTTAAACAGCCAAAAAGCCAGTGTTTCTATGTCAAATGATTTTGTTATATTTCGGTCATCTGTGATTTATAAAAGTGTAATATTTGGATGCAAACTCAAAATTGAATACGTTTCAACTCTATATCTGACAAGGTACAGGTGTTCTATTTGTTTAAAGACCATAACCATGTGTGTGAGGTGTATACTTTTGTTACTAAGAAACACTGTGACCCTGATTTAGCTGATTCAGCCTACTGCTGAAAAAAGGTTAATTTGTCAATTGTAAGAGGCCAGAACAAAAAGTGAGGTGGGAGGGGGGTGACCTTGGGAGCTCTGAGGTACCAGAAAGCATACATATATATATATATTTATATATATATATAGGAATATACAGTTGAAGTCGGAAGTTGACATAAATTTAGGTTTGAGTCATTAAAACTCATTTTTCAACCACTCCACAAATTTCTTGTTAACAAACTATAGCAAGTCGGTTAGGACATCAACTTTGTGCATGACACTAGTAATTTTCTAACAATTGTTTACAGACAGATTATTTCACTTATAATTCACTGTGTCACAATTCCAGTGGGTCAGAAGTTTACATACACTAAGTTGACTGTGCCTTTAAACAGCTTGGAAAATTCCAGAAAATTATGTCATGGCTTTAGAAGCTTCTAATAGGCAAATTTACATAATTTGAGTCAATTGGAGGTGTACCTGTGGATGTAGTTCAAGGCCTACTTTCAAACTCAGTGCCTCTTTAATTGACATCATGGGAAAATCAAAAAATATCAACCAAGACCTCAGCCAATAATTGTAGACCTCCACAAGTCTGGTTCATCCTTGGGAGTAATTTCCAAACTCCTGACGGTACCATGTTCATCTGTACAAACAATAGTGCGCAAGTATAAACACCATGGGACCACACAGCCGTCATACTGCTCAGAAAGGAGACGCGTTCTGTCTCCTAGACATGAACATACTTTGGTGCGAAAAGTGAAAATCAATCCCAGAACAACAGCAAAGGACCTTGTGAAGATGCTGGAGGAAACAGGTAGAAAAGTATCTATAACCATAGTAAAACGAGTCCTATATCGACATAATCTGAAGGCCGCTCAGCAAGGAAGAACCCACTGCTCCAAAAACGGCATAAAGAAATCCAGACTACGGTTTGCAACTGCACATGGGGACAAAGATCGTACTTTTTGGAGAAATATCCTCTGGTCTGACAAAACAAAAATAGAACGGTTTGGCCATAATGACCATCGTTATGTTTGGAGGAAAAAGGGGGAGGCTTGCAAGCTGAAGAACACCATCCCAACCATGAAACACGGGGGTGGCAGCATCATGTTGTGGGGGTGCTTTCCTGCAGGAGGGACTGGTGCACTTCACAAAATAGATGGCATCATGAGGTAGGAAAATTATGTGGATATTTTGAAGCAACATCTCAAGACATCAGTTAGGAAGTTAAAGCTTGGTCGCAAATGGGTCTTCCAAATGGACAATGACCCCAAGCATACTTCCAAAGTTGTGGCAAAATGGCTTAAGGACAACAAAGTCAAGGTATTGGAGTGGTCATCACAAAACCCTGACCTCAATCCCATAGAAAATTTGTTGGCAGAACTGAAAAAGCATGTGCGAGCAAGGAGGCCTACAAACCTGACTCAGTTACACCAGCTCTGTCAGGAGGAATGGACAAAAATTCACCCAACTTATTGTGGGAAACTTGTGGAAGGCTACCTGAAACATTTGACCCAAGTTAAACAATTTAAAGACAATGCTACCAAATACTAATTGAATGATGTAAACTTCTGACCCATTGGGAATGTAATGAAAGAAAAGCTGAAATAAATCATTCTCTCTCCTATTATTCTAACATTTCACATTCTTAAAATAAGTGGTGATCCTAAGTGACCTAAGACAGGGAACTTTTACAAGGATTAAATGTCAGGAATTGTGAAAAACTGAATTTAAATGTATTTAGCTAAGGTGTATGTAAACTTCCGACTTCAACTGTATATATTTTTTCTAATAATACAATCTAAAAAATCATTATCGTAAATCATTGCATGCATATCATCCCATTTGCGTCATGGCATAGAGCAGTAGAGTAGAGGAACTTAGTGAAGTTGCTAGGGAACACCTAGGGAACATTTTTAGTAGCCTGGGGCCTGGGATAAAATTGACAATTTTATAAATGCATTTCATGCAATTCTACTTCATTTTAAATAACTGGAGACTTTGGCAGAATATTATTTTATACCACACAAATTATCAAAATGACAGGCTACTTTGACACTGACAAACTGAGAAGCCATCAATAGCCTAGGCCTAGGTGGGTGGGGACACATATTGTAGGCTACAATATGAGGAGGGAACTATAGTCCTAGAAATGCTTTCCAGGTTCACTGACTCAACCAATGATCTGCAGCTCACTCACTGGTAATGGCAGATGTGCTCGTGCCAAAAGCCTCTCTCTCTCGTTTTACTTTGTAAAAATTTGTAAAACAATATTTGGAAGTTGATTTTGATAGTCTACAACAGACAGAGTAGTCTTCTCTTAGTCTTCTCTTTTCAGCAGGAGCCATTTGCTTTCCAACCTGTGTTTTACCATGATTGTATTTGAAATATTGCCAAAGGCCTGTTTTGTCTACATGCTGTTTGTTCACTGACAGATTTGACAGAGTTCTTGACTTTAGGCTATGCCTTGTTATTGGGCTACAACCATTGCTATGAATAAAAAAAAAAAGAAGAAGCTATTGATCCTTTATGGCTAAATTATAGGCATTCTCATGGTGTAGTCGACTATTCTGAATGATTTAACTTCTTTCTGAAGAGACAGCAGTAATTCTATAACTTTGGTAAATGTAATTTTGAATTTAACAGCTATTCCATAACCCTTTGCATGGCTATGATTATATAGGGAAATAAAGGATGAAGCACAACACCAGAAGAATGAGAGTTGCAGGCTCATGTATATCAGAGCAGAGAGAGATTATAGAAAGTGAATCTCACTCTAGTTCTTTTTGAGATACAGGAGCGCTTCTCACACAGCCACGGGTTAGTCTCAAACATTGTAACCTATGTTGCGCAAACCATAAACCCGGGCCAGCACAACCAAAATCAACATTTTTTGCAATGTTTTTTTAGCATTGCAAAAAGTGAAAATAATTTTGTCATGAGAGGTACTAGATCCAGCCAAATAGGTTCTGCATCGAAACAGTCTAAAATGGAGAGGTGCCATGTCCTGTTCCAGGAGAATCCGGGTCAAATGACGCACTGGCTATAAACATTAATATGGCTACCATAGTTTATGTGCTGCACAGGACAATCACGGCTAACATGGCTGTGACTGTGGCTGTGACAACTGCATGAACTTGAATGCATCTACATAATCAAATACCCACATAAACTATACTGCACACATATCTATAGTTTCAGGGCATATAACAAAGGCACTGGGGGACATTATACTAAAGATTTTTTAACTAACCCAAGATAGACCAGAGCCTGTCATTTTCAATGGGAGCAAGTTAGTCATAGTGGGCAGAACAACTAAGGAAGTGGGCAGAACCAAGCACGAGCTAGTGAGATCCTATTGGCCATTCTAGCATTTATTAGCATATATATGCCAACAAAAACTTTAAAGTGGCAGAACTCCGACTGCAGCCACATCAGCATGTTTGTGGAATCTGTCCACAAGATGATGGCCCTACCAGAACACATCCGACACTGCTTCTCCATAGATGGCAGCTCCATCCAGATAGGCCTCAATGCAGACTCTCCTGATGAACTGGTGTGTTTTTGTGTTTGCAGGTGCAACCCACAGGTTTATCTCTGTACATAATTAGTGGTCTTCCATCTACCATCCCAAAGTAGGAAATGGTATTGGGCATGATGGTTTGCTGTGCAGTAGCCTATAGTTATTATATACTTGTCCTTTTCTCTGAGGTGCGGGAGGCTACTTTTTAAAATCTTCCTCTTCCCGAATTCAAGTCTGCTGCTTTGTGTGGATGAACTGCTGGCTTGTAGAAATACCCTAGCCAATTTAGTGGGCTATGAATCTTTTGCACACAGGGCTTTAAAGGGAACCATGGCCAAGACCCCAGGTAAAGCACTCTGGCCATTCGCCTAATTTCTTAGTGCTCCGCTGCTTGTATAAACTATTTAATTGACTTTGATTCTACAAACAGAAATGTGTGTACTGTGTTGACCAGTGTGTTGTGTATGTTTTGTTTGGCAGAGACTGTCATGAAGGAGTTAGAAATAACTGTCCAGAGAAAGAAAGGGAACCATGGCCAAGACCCCAGATAAAGCACTCTGGCCATTAGCAGAGACTGTCATGAAATTACTTGAATTGCGGACAGACAAACTCTCCGGAGTCAGAGACCCAGACACTGGCATGACAACTCTGTACAACAAATACATGTGTTGTACATGTGGCACATGCTCACACAATAATGTCCCTATTTTGCATTTCAGAACTGCCAAAGATTTTAACCTGATGAGGGATATGAAGATGAAAATTAACTCAAGAAGTATCGTGAGTCATCTTATAAATGTATTTAATCAGCTCTGTTCTGACGTTCATGTTTAGGAGATTAAGACAATCCTTTCAATTCGTTTTTAACTCTGGAACTCATGCCATGGGACTACCCCTACTTCAGCGGTGTTGTGCTGGCAGATAGGTAAGAAATCTATACAAAGGTCTATATAGTACTGTAATAAACCTATGTGTATATTCTCAGTGGACAGAATATAAGGACAAGGAACTGTAGGGAATATCCTAAATAAACTAGAGTGGGCTTGTGTATTGCTTAATGTGATTCAGAAAACAGTCTGTGATAAGGCTATGTTATGAGTGTATGTGTGTGTGCAGGTATAAGATAGATCCCTGCCTGTACAGTCCTTATTTCTCCCTGGTGGCCTGCATGGAGGGCCTCAACATGCTGTTTAGTCAGTTGCTGGGGGTCTCCTTCCAGAATGAACAGCCCATGTCATGGGAGGTGTGGAGCAAGATGGTGAGAGAACAGTCTCTGTCTGTCTGTATGACACTCAACACCAATGTCTGAGGACCCCTTTGAGTAAATCAGCAGAAAATGTATTAGTTGCTGCTTGGCTTTTTGTCATTTTAAAGTCTCGTTACTGTGCTGTTTACCTAGCTGGGGATGGATTTTATTTCAAGCAGTGCTGCATGTCCGTTGGTTCACAGGCTGTTGTCCCTGAGGCAGAAGGACCTCAGGGATACATCTACTGTGACTTCTTCCGAAGGCCTGACAAACCACTCCAGGTAAGACAAGCAGCTGTAGAAATACTGTCTATAGCCTCTGCTACAGTAAGACACCAATGCTGACAAAAAGGCAAGCAGCAACTAATACATTTTCTGCTGATTTACCCAAGGCCTTTTCTGTGCCCCCAGGACTGCCACTTCACCATCCGAGGGGAGTGTCTGAAAGTGGATGGGGAGTACCAACACCCTGTGGTTGTCCTGATGCTGACGGGATTTCCCTTCTGTCATTTTTGCATGGTATATTTAGAGTTTTATTTTCGGCTGGTGCTAAGGTGGCGCAAATGTCAAACACACATTAGTTTGCAATTTTGTAATGTAAAAACTAGCACAGTAGCATTTTCCAGCCCTAATGGCAAGTTCGGCAATTTACCTGTCTAACATCCACTCGCTTGTGCTGAGGTGGGAAGGGTGGCAATATTATGAGGTGTGTCCTTAAAGACAAGCTAAAAGTTACAATTTCATGCAGCACTTAACCTCTTGAGTGTAGGGGGCAGTATTTTGATGTTTGGAAGAAAAACATACCCAAATGAAACTGCCTATTTCTCCGGCCCAGAATCTAGAATATGCATATAATCAGATTAGGATAGTAAACACTCTAAAGTGTCCAAAACTGTCAAAATATTGTCTGTGAGTATAACCGAACTGATAATGCAGGCGAAAACCTGAGGAAAATCCACCTGGAAGTGCTGTTTTTCCTGAAACCTCTCTGTTCCATTGCATGCCTTCCCTCCAATTAAAGGGATATCAACCAGATTCCTTTTCCTATGGCTTCCACATGGTGTGAACAGTCTTTAGACATAGTTTCAGGCTTTTATTCTGAAAAATGAGCGAGAAAGATCACATTGCGTCATTGGATGACTGGGTGCCAGCAGAGTTTTCCACGCACGAGCAGCTTGGAGCAGACATTTTCTCTCTCACTCCTATTGAAAAAGCTACGGTCCGGTTGAAATATTATCGATTATTTATTGTAAAAACAACCTGAGGATTGATTATAAAAAACGTTTAACATATTTCTACGAACTTTACAGATACTATTTGGAATTTTCGTCTGCCTCATCGTGACCGCTTGAGCCTGTGGATTTCTGAACATAACGCGCCAACCAAATGGAGGTTTTGGGATTTTAAAATAATCTTTATTGAACAAAAGGAACATTTATTGTGGAACTGGGAGTCTCGTGAGTGCAAACATCCAAAGATCATCAAAGGTAAGCGATTCATTTTATTGCTTTTCTGACTTTCGTGACCAATCTACTTTGCTGCTAGCTGTTTGTAATGTTTTGTCTGCTGAGAGAGAGATGTCCTTACATAAACGCTTGGATAGCTTTCGCCGAAAAATCTGACACGCCAGGTGGATTAACAACAAGCTAAGCTGTGTTTTGCGATATTGCACTTGTGATTTCATGAAAATTAAATATTTTTGGGCATCTGCAATTCAGCGGATGTTGACGAAAATGATTCCGCTAACGGGATGGGTGCGCCAAGAAGTTAAGGGAGGTTTTCAGACCCAACAAAAGCAGGTCTTAAAGGTAACGCAGTTGATAATGGCATGGATTTTGAGAGCAGAAGCGCAGCCTATACTGCTGTGATGCTCAGTGCCCATGGAAGGAGAGATGTGCCTTTTGTGCAGGTGTATCTTGTATTTAGAAAGAATATAAATATATGGTTTCCCCCCATTTTGTTTAATTTGATCAAAATCCAAGCATAGCCTACCCTCACCTTAATCAAGACTGGTTTAGCAGCATGGTATAAGTGCATATTTTTATATTTTATATTTTAATATTTTTAATATTTGAGTTTTTTTCCCTTCTACTTTTTCATTATTCACAATTCGCATACCTGCATTTCGCTTGTTCAAATAGGCTATCCATCTCCCTTTTCAAAGAGCTCCCCTCATCCGACAAAGACACGCTCCTCCAAACTATTCAGTCCTCCTATAATGACATATTAACTGTAGTTTTTTTGGAGAATCTGCCTCGCACATAGGTAACGATATAATTGACAGGAGCCCAGTATTTTGTATAGATATGTAAATGCTATGCGAAAAAAACATTTAAGCCAACGTTTGCACACAGTGCCATGGAACGAGAGAATTGGTTTGAATGTATGTAAAACCCTCCATAGTCTGTGAATGCTGTCTGTGTTAATTGCCTTGTCTGTGTTATATGCCCACGGGGAGCAATTATGGTGCCTGTAACTGTATTTAGACAGAGCCTATTTAAAACAAGTTGTTTTGTTTTTATTCGATATTTGATTAGAATTATACACAGTATTTTTAGGCCTTATCAATTGCCTAGTGAATACAATTGAGCTTTTTGACTAAGTTTGGCACGTCGATGTCCAGTCTGCAATTTACAGTAGGCCTAGCCCCTATATCAAATCAAATCAAATCAAATGTATTTATATAGCCCTTCGTACATCAGCTGATATCTCAAAGTGCTGTACAGAAACCCAGCCTAAAACCCCAAACAGCAAGCAATGCAGGTGTAGAAGCACGGTGGCTAGGAAAAACTCCCTAGAAAGGCCAAAACCTAGGAAGAAACCTAGAGAGGAACCAGGCTATGTGGGGTGGCCAGTCCTCTTCTGGCTGTGCCGGGTGGAGATTATAACAGAACATGGCCAAGATGTTCAAATGTTCATAAATGACCAGCATGGTCGAATAATAATAAGGCAGAACAGTTGAAACTGGAGCAGCAGCACAGTCAGGTGGAAGTTGAAACTAGAGCAGCAGCATGGCCAGGTGGACTGGGGACAGCAAGGAGTCATCATGTCAGGTAGTCCTGGGGCATGGTCCTAGGGCTCAGGTCAGTTGAAACTGGAACAGCAGCATGGCCAGGTGGACTGGGGACAGCAAGGAGTCATCATGTCAGGTAGTCCTGGGGCATGGTCCTAGGGCTCAGGTCCTCCGAGAGAGAGAAAGAAAGAGAGAAGGAGAGAATTAGAGAACGCACACTTAGATTCACACAGGACACCGAATAGGACAGGAGAAGTACTCCAGATATAACAAACTGACCCCAGCCCCCCGACACATAAACTACTGCAGCATAAATACTGGAGGCTGAGACAGGAGGGGTCAGGAGACACTGTGGCCCCATCCAAGGATATCAATGTGAATGCTATAGCCTATGTTTAACAATGTATTTCCATATCAAAGCAATTAGAACAATATGGACTGCAAACGTTCAACATATTTAGCATATATGGGGCTATTTAACGAACAAGGCTGTCAATATAACGGACCAACATTCTAATTGGAGTTGATGACAACGCAATACATAAAAGACTGTAAATACACAACTTGAACCAACCACATATTTAGGCATGGAGCACATTTTGATTGGCCAGTGAGGGGCCAAACCTCAACACCCTTTGCTCGAAACACCCACAATTGAATTATTCATAAAATGTTGATCCACCACCAGCTACTGTGCCTGTAATTCCAGTTGTGAAAATAGCTAAAATATTTGTGACACCCTCCCGAACCTATAACACTACCACCAGAGGCAAGCCCAAAAAATTGCTCAACGACAGACATTCTAAAAGAGTTGCAAGACAAATTATATGGACTACCTTACATTCCAAATACTGTACATGCATAGATATCTGAGAGTGAGTCTCATTACGGAAACTGTGGATGATATAGTGACCTGTAAATGTCAGATCAACTATTCTCTCCCTGATATAAACCATCCGCTCTGTACCCCTGCACTCCTAGTGTGTGTGAGAGAGTAATTATCCAGAGAGGAACATAAAACATAGAATAGAAAAACCCAGATACCCCCAGAGGCTATTTCTTCACAACCGTAATCACAGTTGTTGGGGGAAATGCCGATAAGAATGATTGTGCTCCCTGAAATGGCTGAAAAACACAGCTAACCAATCTCTACCCTAAGAGAAAATGTTCAATATTCATTCCATCTGTTTTGTTATTAAATAGCAGAGCTCAAGTCTTCCTTGGGGTATATTTAAGATAAAAGTAGTTTCCCAAATGCGAAAAGACATATAATAGCGAAACTCAAAAATTTAGGTTGGACCACAAAATGATGCTGCTCTTCTGACAATGTACAGTACCAGTAAAAAGTTTGGACACATCTACTCATTCAAGGGTTTTTATTTACAGTTGAAGTCGGAAGTTTGCATACACCTTAGCCAAATACATTCACACTCAGTTTTTCACAATTCCTGACATTTAATCCTAGTAAAAAATTCCCTGTGTTAGGTCAGTTAGGATCATCACTTTATTTTAAGAATGTGAAATGTCAGAATAATAGTAGAGAGAATGATTTATTTCAGCTTTTAGTTCTTTCATCACATTCCCAGTGGGTCAAACGTTTACATCACTCAATTAGTATTTGGTAGCATTGCCTTTAAATTGTATAACTTGGGTCAAATGTTTCGGTTGGCCTTCCACAAGCTTCTCACAATAAGTTGGGTGAATTTTGGCCCATTTCTCCTGACAGAGCTGGTGTAACTGAGTCAGGTTTGTAGGCCTCCTTGCTCACACACCTTTTTCACGCTTTTTCAGTTCTGCCCACACATTTTCTATAGGATTGAGGTCAGGGCTTTGTGACGGCCTCTCCAATACCTTGACTTTCTTGTCCGTAAGCCATTTTTCCACAACTTTGGAAGTATGCTTGGGGTCATTGTCCATTTGGAAGACCCATTTGCGACCAAGCTTCAACTTCCTGAATGATGTCTTGAGATGTTGCTTCAATATACCCACATAATTTTCCTGCCTCGTGATGCCATCTATTTTGTGAAGTGCACCAGTCCCTCCTGCAGCAAAGCACCCCACAACATGATGCTGCCACCCCCGTGCTTCACGGTTGGGATGCTGTTCTTTGACTTGCAAGCCTCCCCCTTTTCCCTCTAAACATAACGATGGTCATTATGGCCAAACCGTTCTATTTTTGTTTCATCAGACCAGACGATATTTCTCCAAAAAGTACGATCTTTGTCCCCATGTGCAGTTGCAAACCGTAGTCTGGCTTTTTTATGGCAGTTTTGGAGCAGTGGCTTCTTCCTTGCTGAGCGGCCTCTCAGGTTATGTCGATATAGAACTTGTTTTACTGTGGATATAGATACTTTTGTACCTGTTTCCTCCAGCATCTTCACAAGGTCTTTTGCTGTTGTTCTGGGATTGATTTGCACTTTTCACACCAAAGTATGTTCATCTCTAGGAGACAGAACAAATCTCCTTCCTGAGCGGTATGACGGCTGTGTGGTCCCATGGTGTTTATTCTTGCGTACTATTGTTTGTACAGACTATTGTTTGTACCTAGAGGCATTTATAAATTGCTCCCAAGGATGAACCAGACTTGGGGAGGTCTACAATTCTTATTTCTGAGGTCTTGGCTGATTTCTTTTGATTTTCCCATGATGTCAAGCAAAGAGGCACTGAGTTTGAAGGTAGGCCTTGAAATACATCCACAGGTACACCTTCAATTTACTCAAATTATGTCAATTAGCCTAAACTTCTGACCCACTGGAATTGTGATACACTGAAATATAAATGAAATAATCTGTCTGTAAACAATTGTTGGAAAAATTAAAAAGTTAATGTCATTACCGACTTGCTTCCGACTGTATTTGTACTATTTTCTGCATTGTAGAATAATAGGGAACACATCAAAACTATGAAATAACACTATGATGAAACTGTCTCTCATAAGGACCACCACAGTAAAGGAAGACCCAGAGTTCCCTCTGCTGCAGAGGATTAGTTCATCAGAGTTACCAGCGTCAAAAAAATCTGCCCAAATAAATGCTTCACAGAGTTCAAGTACCAGACACATCTTAACATAAACTGTTCAGAGGAGTCTGCGTGAATCAGGCCTACATGGTCGAATTGCTACAAAGAAACCACTACTAAAGGACACCAATAAGAAGAGACTTGCTTGGGCAAAGAAACACGAGCAATGGACATTAGACCAGGGAAAATCTGTCCTTTGGTCTGATTTTTGGTTCCAACTGCCGTGTCTTTGTGAGATGCACAGTAGGTGAACAGATGATCTCTGCATGTGTGGTTCCCACCGTGACACATGGAGGAGGAGGTGTGATGGTGTTGGGGTGCTTGCGACACTGTTGGTGATTAATTTAGAATTCAAGGCACACTTAACCAACATGGCTACCACAGCTTTCTGCAGCGATACGCCATCCCATCTGGTTTGAACTTAGTGGGACTGTCATTTGTTTTTCAACAGGACAATGACCCAACACACCTCCAGGCTGTGTAAGGGCTATTTGAACAAGAAGGAGAGTGATGGAGGGTTGCATCTGTCGTGTATTTGGCTATGCCGGATTAAGTGATATGACATGCTATTCTATAAAATATTTTCTCCGTAATTAATATTACCTGATTGAGCTAATCATGTAAATGTAATTAACTAGAGAGTCGGGGCACCACAAAATAATATTTATAGAGCTGTTATCTTCCGAATAAACTCTTAAAGACCTAGTAATATTTTACATCAATAGCAGTCAATATTAATCGTCACCTTAATTCAGTCTTATCTGAAAGTTGTAAATTCTTGGTTATCTTCACGAACCCTGGCTAACAACATTGGGTTGAATTATTTATTTACTAAATACCTAACTAATCACACAGAATTACATATACACAGAATTAATTATACCTTGATAACAAATTATGTCATAAAGGAAAACGTCCCTAGTGGGCGGAACAGATATGACAGCTGGTATACAGTATCTTATGCATTCTAAATTACCGCCCATTTGGAAAAATAAAATGCAATAAATATTTACTCTGAGCTGCGCTTCGGTAGGTTGGTGGTAGATGGAAGGCCGTGTTGCCAAACTGAGTCCTTTGAAGAATGTCTCTAGTGGTCAATTGCATACGTTGTAGTAAAGTCGTTGTGTGATAGACGGAATACTCTGTCTGTTCTTTCCTAGCCCGCTTTTTCAGCTGCAGTTGCTAACTCAACGGCTAGGAGGTATCACTTCTGTAGTGAATAAGAGTTCAAAATTCATACCATTCACAACCAAAGCTCACGCTGAGGTTGGCTTAGTTCTGTAGTTGACATGTTAGTCCTTTTAACGCAGAGGCTGCAGACCTCACGTACTTGGAACAGGAGGTTATATTGTCGTCAAGACTTTATATAGGAAGGGAGAGGAGGGTGTGTTTGAAAGGTTTTATAACCCATGTCCCTTCACAGGGGCAAGCCATTGATTGAGCAGAGCCCTAACCTCATGATAACCCAAATCTCTCATTTGGAAGCTAAAATTACATTTCATCTCTTCACCAATAATTTTATATTCAAACATTTAAATTGAATAACAACTCCATGTGAATCCGATAACTACAATGTGCAGACTTTCCACTGTAGAGTCTATGTCATCTTATTGATGAGAATGTCTCAGATGACAACCGAACTGACATCATATTCATTAAGTACCACCGCATATGTTCAATTGGTCGGATTACCAGAATATAGTTCATTTCCCCCCACCTTCTGATGTTCCCAGAATCTCTATGTTAACCAAGGGGTTTTCAAATTTCACATCAGTAGGGTAGAGAGAGGAAAAAGGGGGGCAGAGGTATTTATGATGGTCATAAACCTATCCCCAGGCCAACGTCATGACACATCAGATGACCTGGCCTCCGCAATCACCCGACCTCAACCCAGATGGAGATGGTTTGGGATGAGTTGGACCACAGAGTGAAGGAAAAGCAGCCAACAAGTGCTCAGCATATTTGGTAACTCCTTCAAGACTGTTGGAATAGATTTGCACACACTCTTGAGAGAATGTGTGCAAAGCTGTCATCAAGGCAAAGAGTGGGTACTTTGAAGAATCTCAAATATAAATATATTTTGATTTGTTTAAGACTTTTTTTGGTTACTACATGATTATGTGTTATAATAGTTTTGATGTCTTCACTATTCTTCTACAATGTAGAAAATGGGAAAAATAAAGAAAAGCCCTTTTGACTGGTACTGTTAAAACTTTTTATTTACAGTTGGAAAATGTAGTGTTTCATTTCAGGTTTATTTAAGTTTATAGAGTTTTCAAATCTGTGCCTGGTCCACACAGGCAAAACTACAGATTGTTGCAGTGACCATATGGAATCACTTTCACCCCGGTCTTTGTTTGGGACTGTGACGTTCAGCCAGCCTTTTGGTAGGTCCTTACCTGTCATTGACTGTGAGAAGCAAAAGGGAGGGTTCCACAGACAGCCGAGCTATCATTATCAAAACGAGATTGTGTAGGAGTTAGAAATAACTGGCCAGAGAAAGAATACACAAAATCATTCTCCAAGAGATGATAAGCACTGCATGTCTCATTTACAGTGCATCCGGGAAGTATTCAGGCCCCTTCACCTTTTCCACATTTCGTTACGTTATAGCCTTATCCTAAAACTGATTAAATTGTTTTTCCCCCTCAATATACATACACAATACCCCATAATGACAAAGAAAAAACAGGTTTTTAGATTTTCTTGCACATTTATAAACAACCAACAACTGAAACATCAAATTTACACAAGTATTGTTCGGTTCTGAGAATATGAAAATATACTTATTCATGTCACTGATGGAGTGCCAAGGTTGAGGGTCTACACCAGAAGTTAAGGGTTATAGGAGGAAGGTATATAGTGGGTGCAACTAAGCTTGGAATGTGTTGAGTGCAGGGAAGCGAGTACATGTGGCAAGCATTGATAAGGGGAGACGGGGGGAGATCTTAGAACCTAACATTGTCACTGAAGGAGAGAGGGTAATGTATAACGTTTACATTATGTCAGGATCTGTTATTGTTGGCCATCAGGGATACTCTGGGAGGAGAAGAGACACAGTCTGCTATCAAAAACTATGACAGCCTTGAGTTGGGGAGGAGTGAGCACTTTGGGGTAGAGGTCAGGTTAGATGAAGTGAGGAAGAACAGATATCACTAAGGTTCTGTCTAGCAACAGAGATGCATTGGCTGCTAAGTTGTGGAGGAGGAGACTTAGCCTAGGAGGAAGGGTTAAATATTAGTGCTTGTGTGAAATATTTTTTTGTCTGAATTACAGCTGTATCGACCCTTGGGAATAATTATACTTGGTTATGCTTCTCTAGTGTCCGTGAGTTATTTGCTCAAAATTAGAACCGAACAGTTTTGGCCTACCCCGGCCAAACCCTCCCCTAACACGGATGACGTTGAACCAATTGCACGCCGCCCTATGGGACTCCCGATCACGGCAGGTTGTGATACAGCCCAGGATCAAACCAGGGACTAGTGATGCCTCTAGCACTAAGATGCAGTGCCTTAGACTGCTGCTCCACTTAGTACTTTGTTGAAGCACTTTTGGCAGCGATTACAGCCTTGAGTCTTCTTGGGTATGACTTTTCAAGCTTGGAACACCTGTGTTTGGGGAATTTCTCTCAAACCTCTCTGCAGATCCTCTCAAGCTTTGTCAGGTTGGATGGAGAGCGTCTCTGCACAGCTATTTTAAGGTCTCTCCAGAGATGTTTGATCGAGATCAAGTCCGGGCTCTAGCTGGGCCACTCGATGACATTGAGACTTGTCCTAAGTCACTCCTGCGTTGTCTTAGCTGTGTGCTTAGAGTCGTTGTCCTGTTGGAAGGTGAACCTTCGCCCCAGTCTGAGGTCTTCAGCGCTCTGGACTAGGTTTTCATCAAGGATCTCTCTGTACTTTGTTCCAGTCTTCCAGTCTCTGTCTCTGAAAAACATCCCCACAGCATGATGCTACCACTACCATCCTTCACCGTAGGGATGGTGCCAGGTTTCATCCAGACATGACACTTGGTATTCAGACCAGAGAATCTTGTTTCTCATGGTCTGAGTCCTTTAGGTGCCTTTTGGCAAACTCCAAGCAGCTATCATGTGCCTTTTACTGAGGAGTAGCTTCTGTCTGGCCACTCTACCATAAAGGCCTGATTGGTGGAGTGCTGCAGAGATGGTTGTCCTTCTGGAAGGTTATCCCATCTCCACAGAGCAACTCTAGAGCTCTGTCAGAGTGACCATTAGGTTCTTGGTCACCTCCTTGACTAAGGCCCTTCTCCCCCGATTACTCAGTTTGGCCAGATGGCCAGCTCTAGAAAGATTCTTGGTGGTTCCAAACTTCTTCCATTTAAGAATGATGGAGGCCACTGTGTTCATGGGGACCTTCAATGCTGCAGACATTTTTGGTACCCTCCCCCAGATCTGTGCCTCGACACAATCCTGTCTCTGAGCTCTACGAACATTTTGTTCGACCTCATGGCTTTGTTTTTGCTCTGGCATGCACTGTCAACTGTGGAACCTTACATAAACTGGTGTGTGCCTGTCCAATCAATTGAATTTACCACAGGTGGAATCCAATCATGTTGTAAAAACATCTCAAGGATGATCAATGGAAACAGGATGCACCTGAGCTTAATTTCGAGTCTCATAGCAAAAGGTCTGAATACTTATGTAAATAAGGTATTTCAGGTTTTTTTACATTTTTAATACATTTGCAAACATTCTAAAATCTGCTTTCAATTCGTCATCATAGAGTATTGTGTGTAGATTGTTTAGGAGAAATATGTATTTAAGACATTTTAAAATAAGGCTGTAACGTAACAGAATGTGGAAAAATGGAAGGGGTCTGAATACTTTCTGCACTGTATGTTCTGTAGCCAATTTGGGGTGAAATACTTTCCTTTGTGTAAGCCATATTTGAGAAGGTGCCTAGGAGAGTTAGCTGTAACTGGTACTCTGTCTCAAGGCCTGGCAGCTGAGATTCATTCACCTCATTGGCTACAGTGTGACGTACTACTTCTACCTCATATCGCGTGCTATAGCATCCATGGTGTGGAGGCAGTGCTTCCAAAAAGACCCTTTCAACAGGTGAGAGAAATTCACCTGTCCATGTTGTAAAAGCAGATGTTCTATTTTCTCAAAGGTCTTATATGTCTGGTCTGCCATGTGAAGTCTCTGCTATTTGACTTTAAAGAAATCTCTACTACCTGATAAATGGATTCACTCACACTAGTCTGAACATGACAGTGACAAAAAAGTGATGACACACCCACATACTGTATACTGTATTTGCTACAGAATATCTCACCACCTTGCGTTTCTGTCTCCTCCCCTCTCTCCTTCATTCCTTTCTCAAGTGCGCAGAGAGATGGTTGGTCAATAATTTAATATGTTTAGTTGTGAAAACATGTTACTATCGATGTTCTCATTTGGTATCCCAAATTAAGCTCTGGGTAGCTGCAGGAACACGGAAGGAGAGCCAATGGCGGAATATGATCTGTGGTGCAGCAAGAGGCTGCATGCTCCTCAAATAATGGTTGATGTGGGGAGTGAAATAACAGGAGTAGCCTACCTGGCATGAGTGAGAAAAAACGAACTGGCGGGAAATGGCCTCCATCAGCTATTCGAGTGCATACAGATGACATGTATTTTTTCCCCTGCCCCTGTTCCTAGCCATTTGATAAATGGACCATTCTAAATCTAAACCAATTTGACATATTAGTAAAGACAAGATTAATTTGAGAATAAAATATGATCATTTGATGAGAGAAGAGCGTGTACAGCCAGCCTGAGGCAAGCTTTTTTTTTTACTTTCTTGAATCATCACTTTTTTTGAGACTTTCTCAAATCGTCAATAGCCTGTGGCATCATGCAGCCCATATATGTTTTGATTTCTAAGAAATTCTAAGATTTGTATCTTAGAATTCACAACTAAAGTTGCCAAATAACTAAATCTAGCGTATAGGCCCTGTTTCAAATGATCCCCTTTATGCTCAACATAGCTACTTCATATGACCACGCACTGCAATGGGAAAAATATATTTTCTATTTTATTCACCTAAGAAAAATGATATTCTTCTTACTATAAAATAATATGAAACAATGGCACAGATCTTGTCTGCTAAATTAACAAACCTACAGCATGGCGCATAGCCAGACAACATAATGTAGGCCACCTCATATTCTGTTCTTCTTAAGTACATTTTCTTAATTTCATAATGTTTATTTTGACCTGCCTAAAATAAAAAGTGGATTATTGTGATGGTGTATATTAAATAGCTTTTTTAGACTTTTTTAAAAACGTAAAGGTTCCAAAGGCGCTCATCACTTGCTTGTATGTGGTTTGTATGTGTGGACGCCTGGAGATGTGTTTATGTTAATTAACGGTACATTGAGTGAGACTGGCAGCCTTTTGCATGACAATACACCTGTGGACAAAATGTCATGACGGCCACGGCCGTAGGCACACATCATTGATTCATAACTTTAAATACATTTTGGAATGTGGTTTGCACAGCTGTTCACTCAGCATACATACATTTTAATGAGGCACTTGAAGACCAGTACATGCATTAACATTGTTTGGATTTAGCCATAATCCTAGACAAATGTCCAGGCTATAGGTAAAGTTACAATGCTTTACCATTAAAATCCCCATGGGTGGTGTTCCAGGTAGACCTAGTCTTTTTTTTTGCAGTGGTGCAGTGCTGCTCAGATTATGATTGGTACAAGGATGAACAACCAGTAGCAGTGCATGAGTAAAATCACTGGGGAAGCCATGCCAGGGAAAAAAATAGCCATATTACAACCTGTCTTGTAATAATTGTGTTTGCTCTTTAACCTGTTATTGCCTTGCCACCATGATATAAAGGCCTAAGGCTGAGACGATAAGAAGACGTTGGCAGAATAAATTCAACCACACCTGTTTCATCACAAAACCGGAGAACAACATCTGTCAAGTCCACAAAGCATAGTGCCTGTAACAAACAGTTACATGACCTACAGCATGGTCAATCAAGTTAATGTTTTTTTTTATTTTTAGAGTACTAAACAATGATTGATGTTAAGCTTCCATTTTTTTTAACTGAAACTTTATTTAACTAGGCAAGGTATTGGGTGCCCAATCACGGCGGGTGTGATACAACCTGGATTTGAACCAGGGTGTCTGCAGTGACGCCTCTAGCACTGAGATGCAGTGCCTTAGACCGCTGAGCCACTCGAGGGCCCATACACACTGTCGCATTATTGCAGTCCTACTAGGAAGACTACATTTGCGTTCTTGAGGACTGACATGAACATAATGCTGCACATTATGCTGCACAAAATGCTTGTTTTGTTTGACTATAGAAAGAGGGTAATATGTGGGAACTAGAATATTTTAGTGATAGTTCTGTGTGCAGCCTTGCCGGATCCCATGGGACGATGCGGCGCACTCTATGCTGATAAACCTATTCTTAGCCATTTTATAGCCCTATTCGGAACGGGTATTACAAGAGACGTTGGTATCACACAGGATTCGTTTTTCCAAACAGCCCCCTGTAATTCTTAATTTTTTCAAATATAATTGATTTATGACGGAACCCAGGAAGTTTTTGTAGGCGTGAAGATATTTTAACGTCATGTCTAGGCTAGCTACATTGAAATCGTGCTTGGCGGCCAAATGTATAGGTCTCCACATAATATTTAAATCGAATAAGTGTGATCATAATAATTATTTTTGCGATCCGTCCATGTTGGACGTCCTCCTAATAACAACGCCCCACATCCTGCTGATTCGAGCTATTGAACCTACTTGTGTTTATGGATCGGTAAGTGACCGAGGTAAAGACAGTTTCCAGTTGGATATTCGAAGGATATTCGCGCTTTCAAACCTAAATAGCTTTCAAACCACCAAGACTCCAAATAAGTGTCATGATGTTGGAAAAAATGCACACAACATTGCACAGGTCTTATTTTCATGATTTGGACATTAATTCGCTTTCCAAAGTGAATAAGTATGTGTAAATGTGAGCAGCATTTTGTATTCCTAGTTGAATTAGTTAGGAAGTGTAAACAAAGTACAAACTCTTTTTACATTCGAATTTCAATAGCTCCTTGGTCATGTGACCTACTTGACTCAAACAAGGTTCAGAATGTCCACTGACTACCCCTCTATGTTGCACACCCTTTGGTTTGTTCATTTTCATCTCCCACGTTTTTACATGAATTTTTCAACTTTCAAAATTCAATACCTCCTTGGTCATGTGACCTACTGACCTCAAACAAGGTTCAGAATGTCCTCTCAGTGCGCCTACACATTGCACATCCTTAGTGTGTCCATTTTCATCTCATTCGATTTTACATAAATGTTTCAAACGTTCAAATTTCAATAGCTCCTTGGTCATGTGACCTACTGGACTCAAAAAAACTTTTGAATGTCCATGGACAAGCCGGTAATATAGCGCACTCTTGTTTGTGTACTGTAAAATCACGCGGTGTAACATACGTTTTTCATAGTTTTACATTTCAATAGCTCCTTGGTCATGTCAATTACACACCCAAGAAGCGTGCAGTTGATATACAGCCATATTGCATAACCTCTAGTCACGTATCATACATACTGTATGTGGGAATGTCTTATGTCTGTCCTACATGTAGTGTTGATACATGGAATATTCCTCATAAATTGCTATTGCAAGTAGAAGTATTATGGTCAACAACTGACATTTTCAGATATTATTTTGACATACTCACTTTGTGTGTTAGAGTAATTTTTCAGCTATGATTTTACCATTTATTTATTTATATTTATTTATCCAGTTAGAAATAGTAGGCCATGCATCAAATAACTATTTTCATCAGAAACAGGAACCCTCAAATGCACTATTGCATTTTGTAAGTTGTCTGCAGGTGGCTTGTTCTGAATGCACTCAAATATCAAGTCATGTAAACTGCGTGCTAATACTCACAGTAGAAAGATTTGTCTTAATGTACAGTACATGAAAGTGATGCTATGAAAAGTATTCTTTCACATTATCAAGCTCACTCTGACTTACAAATCATTGCCTATTACTGTGACTAAAAAGAGCACATGAAACATTGTTTTTCATGAGGCCTACCTATACGCCTTCCTTCAAGCACCTCTGTTAGAACACCTTTCCTTTCCTTGATCCATACCATGATAACACGACTCTCGTACTTCGCCCTTTTCCATTATGGTTGATATTAACGATGAAAGGAGATATTATATGTCTCTCTCCTATTGTGTACCGCTGTGGAAAAATAAAAACAGGGAAAATAAATACTTAGAACTACCAATTATTATAGATAAATATTAAAGGGGTACACATAACACTGGACTGAACCCCTAATTGTCAAACTCATATTAATGTACAACAATATAGAAGATACATGACTAGAGGCTATACAATTTGGGTGTATATCCACTGCACACTTCTTAGGTGTGTAATTGACATGACCAAGGAGCTATTGAAATGTAAAACTATGAAAAATGTACGTTACACCACGTGATCTTACAGTACATAAACAAGAGTGTGCAATATAGATGGGTAGTCAGTGGACATTCTGAACCCTGTTTGAAGTCAGGTCACATGACCAAGGAGCTATTTAAATTTTTAAGTTTGAAAAATAAAATCGAGTGAGATGAAAATGGACAAACTAAAGATTGTGCAATGTGTAGGCCCACTGACTGTACATTCGGGAACCGTGTTTGAAGTCAGTAGGTCATATGACCAAAGAGCTATTGAAATTCAATATGTAAATAAATAATTTAAAATAGTGCCAGATGTATATTGATGAAAAAAGGTATGCGCAAAATATGTCTACGCCATCGGGTTAGCTACAACCAGTTTTTAACGTTTTATGAGTAATGGTTAAAGAACTATTGAAATTTGAAAAATTAGATTTGTCACTATGTTGATGGTCCCTAACTGCTGTTGGTGGACGTAAGGAAAACTACAGGCGAGCATCGGATAATTTTACCTCGGTGAGAAACCGAATTTGCTATTACCAAAAAGTTTAGCGGGGATGCAGCTTTTCGATCTATTGCCTAGGACAGGCTCTCCAGCCATGTCTTGGAGAACTACCATCCTGTAGGTTTTCACTCCGACCCTAATCTAGCGCATCTGCTTCGATAATTAGCTGGTTGATTAACTGAATCAGGTTAGTTACAACTGTGGTTGGAGCGAAAACCTACAGGAAGGTTGGTGCCTCTCCAGGAACAGGGTTTGAGAGCCCTGACCTAGGACATCAACAGCCAGCCTGTGTTTCACTGAATAGCCTAAGCTATAGGCAGTACTTTTTATTGCACATTTAGGCTTAATTAAACTGATGCATTTGGCGATGTTCAACTCCAATTCACTGACACTATGAAGAATAGCTTTGCCATGCTAATTGATATCTTAATATATACTTTAATATACTTTTGGTGAATTTACGAAGCATTGCTAAATAAGGTATAGCCTACAGTATGCGCACGGTTCTAACGGTCTCTCTGCCTGCCTGCCTGCCCCGAACCTCCCTCTCCCTCTTAGCTATGAAAAACGCTAGTGTGTAGTAAATGTTTACTGCCAGTCAAAAGATACCGTGTGTTAAAAAAGTTTAATTTTGTGGCGTTCATTGCCACAGTTATAAACTGTACAGCACAAGTCTCGAAGAAGTCTAAGAAACGGAACATTATTGTGGCTAGATTTAAGGATTTTAAATCTGAAGATTTGTAAGGGGTACGTACTGGCGCCGGAAGACCCGCCCTCCCAGGTTCCCCTTGAGTCTGTGTAGGGATTAGATCTGTTTTATTTTTTTTAACTGAAAACTTGTTTGATTTAGTTTAGTTTCTTTATTGACTTTTTGATAGTTATATTTTTATTTTGAGGGGTGTTTTTTTTCTCAATTTCTGGGAATCATGTTTCTTTCCCCCACTGTAGGTGGCGGAACTTTACAGCCGAAAGGTTACAGGTACTACTGAATGAAGAAGTTCCCTCCTACCAGGTTCCTGAGCCTGTGTAGAGATCTGAATAGTACAGTTTTTGTTGGAAATTCAGGGTAGTAGCGTGATTTTGGTTAGTGTTTTTTATTTTTGGTAATTAGTATGATTTGTTCATCTAAAACATGTTTTGTTTTGAGGATATTGTTTACAACCCCGTACCGTAGGTGGCGGTAATACACCGTGTGAGTGTGGTCTGCCAATAAAGAGAAAAAATATATAAGAAGAAGAAGAAGGAAAAAAAACTTTGGCGCACATCGACATTTTCAAAGCCTGACGCATTTTGGCCTCATTACTGCAGATTGCCTCCTAGTGCGACGAGATTAGTTACGGAAACTAGCATTGCTAGGTAGCTATCCCCGTTTAGAGACTTCGACCTTATTTTCACCCATATTGTGACTGGATAGACCATAGTCTTATTTACGGTGAGTTTTAACATTGTCCTGCCGTCCCTTTTTCAACCATGTAAGCTAACGTGTTAGCACAACATCACAATTAGCATCACAACTAGTCATGTTAGCAGTGTTGTGGTTCTGACTCACCAGCGACATTTGCGGATGTTTACAATGAACGTTAGCAGGCTAAAACGGGTCATATCTGTTTTTATCTTGTGCGACGGGTACGGTGTTAGTGTGATCTATAATTTAATTTCGTGCAATGTTTGACTATTAGAGTTGTGTTAATTTAGCGACTGTAGCTAACGTTACCTAACGACGTCTGCCAGGCAGGCCACCAGGTGAAAGCATATTCTTCTGTCGCCTAACTGGCTTTCAGTCAGTCGTTAGTTAGCAAACCAGCCGACTTGTAGACGCCATGTTAGCGATATCTGACGTTAGTTAACTAAATTGTTATAAAGCTTTCGAAATTGACTTTTGATATTGCCTCTGGAAAATAGACGGGAGACTGGCAGGTGGTATGAATTGAACATGTATGAACGGTGGTTAGTTAACCTTACACCAGAACGAATTAACTAAGTTAAACCGCTTCTCTCAGTTCCAAATAGCAACTAGCTAAAGTTGATATTTTGTTGTTGGCAAACGTGTCATAAATGCCATAGAAGACAGGTTAAACACCTGTTGCTGAGCCCAATCAGCTGTCTCGAAACCTGAAGCCTCTTTTGGAATGTGAATGTCATTAACACCCTGAAGTAAACAAGTTACTGCGTTCCCGCCAGAGTTATCAACTGCTTGCATGGCTACGAGAATACCTAAAAGATATGGACTGTGACCCATCATTTTTTTCCACCATGCCCAAAAATCATACATAGAAAGCTAGCTATATCGATCTACGTATTGGTAACTTAGAACATGTGATTACTGTAATTGCTCTCTAACTATCAAATCTGTTTGTCAATTCTGTGTGTCTGGTGATGTAAACTTAAGTTGTTCTATCTGTCATGCTGAGCAGACATATGCAGTCCTAGCAGGGGAAGATGTTCAACAAGTCGTTTGGTGCTCCCTTTGGGGGAGGGACTGGAGGATTTGGGACATCATCCACATTTGGGCAACAAAGTAAGTAACAACAGTTGGTTCAGGGTATACAGTTAGCTTTAATGTATGTCCTGGCAACTTGAGTACCCTTATGGTTTCACGCTTGTCTCATCAATGTCTTCGCCTTGGGATTCACTCAAGTCGAGTTAACTTGTTGTGGATTATAAGAGGGGTGGTGTTGACCCTGTGTTTGCAGACACTAGCTTTGGGGCGGCAACAGGTGGCTTCGGAGCCTCAGCGTTTGGGGCGACCAACAACACTGGAGGACTCTTTGGGGCAACGCAGAATAAACCAGGTTTGCCACATCTCCCTGAGCCTGACTTTACCACTTAATCCCTCAGTACCCACCTAGGCCTGGCGAATATAATTTCTGCTTAACATCCTGTAGTACAGGAGCCATAGCTGCTTTCCTTTTAGACTTTGTTTCATTACAATCTCAGCATAGGCCCAATAGCAGTGTGGTTTCTGTCACAACATTCTTGGTTTAGGAGCAGGCCGTTGTTCTCCATTGCAGTGGTTTAGGGGTTAACATGGCTGACATCTGAGTGTTTAGGGTGACCATGTTCTTCATTTGAATGAAAAGCCACCGAAGAAAGGTGTCTGTGGTATAAGGTATTTTATAAACTGGGAGCCCTGAATGCTGATTGGCTGAAAGCTGTGGTATACCACGGGTATGACAAAACATTTCTAATTACGTTTATAATAGCAATAAGGCACCATAGGGGGTTTGTGGTATATGGCCAATAAACTACTGCTAAGGGCGTTCCTAAGAACACCCCTGAGCCGTCGTATATTTACCGTATACCGCACCCCCTCGTGCATTATTGCTTAATTGTATAACTTGCATAACCACAGCGAAGTTACAGATTCTGTTACATTTCCCACTGGTGTATTAATAAAAGATTCAGGAGGTTTTATATGTTTTGATGTGATGGCACTGATAAAGTATGATGTTGGGCATGTTTAAAACTAGCTTTTGTACTGTGACGTCTACCTGAACCGTGAACCTGCATGATCACACTGCCACTCACAGTAGACCGAGAGCTGACTATGTGCTCAATACATTTTTCCATTATTCAATATACGATGGTGAATGTTATCTGTGCCTGCCGTGATGCTGCTACTGACATGTGGTGGTTGAATATATATGTCTGTGTGTCTCTGTCTGTGTGTCTGTCTGTGTGTGTGTGTGTGTCTAACCCCACCCTGTAATGCTCTACTCTCTCAAAAGTGGTGACAGCCAATCCTCAGCAAATCCACACTGGTGCAGGTAGAGGAGGTAAGCATTGGCTGCCGCGCACACACACACACAACCCGCTCTTAAACAGGCGGCTGTGCACACGAAAAGGCTGGACACTCACAGTCGGTGTTATACTGTTGAAAAGGGGCTTCCGTGCATACAAAGTATATGCGATATATATAGTGTTTGGCGCAAAGCCACAGTCTGTATTCTTCTCTTAAAGGGAGTGATCATGTAGACAGGTGGCACTGTGTATGGCCCTATTGTCATACAGTTGAAGTTGTAAGTTTACATACACCGTAGCCAAATACATTTAAACTCAGTTTTTCACAATTCTTGACATTTAATC
The DNA here is from genome assembly GCF_002021735.2 of Oncorhynchus kisutch. NCBI lineage: Eukaryota > Metazoa > Chordata > Actinopteri > Salmoniformes > Salmonidae > Oncorhynchus > Oncorhynchus kisutch. The sequence goes on along the minus strand of NC_034201.2, from coordinate 18,989,344 downwards.
CTAATAAATTCCCTCTCTTAGGTCAGTTAGGATCACCACTTTATTTTAAGAATCTGAAATGTCAGAATAATAGTTGAGAGAATTATTTCAGCTTTTATTTCTTTCATCACATTCCAATGGGTCAGAAGTTTACATACACTCAATTAGTATTTGCTAACATTGCCTTTAAATTGTTTAACTTGGGTCAAATGTTTCGGGTAGCCTTCCACAAGCTTCTCACAATAAGTTGGGTGGATTTTGGCCCATTCCTCCTGACAGAGCTGGTGTAACTGAGTCAGGTTTGTAGGCCTCCTTGCTCGCACATGCTTTTTCAGTTCTGCCCACACATTTTCTATAGGATTGTGGTCAGGGCTTTGTGATGGCCTCTTCAATACCTTGACTTTGTTGTCCTTAAGCCATTTTGCCCCAACTTTGGAAGTATGCTTGGGGTTATTGTCGATTTGGAAGACCCATTTGCGACCAAGCTTTAACTTCCTGACTGATAATTTTCCTGCCTCATGATGCCATCTATTTTGTCAAGTGCACCAGTCCCTCCTGCAGCAAAGCACCCCCACAACATTATGCTGCCACCCCCGTGCTTCACAGTTGGGATGGTCTTCTTCAGCTTGCAAGCCTCCCCCTTTTTCCTCCAAACATAACAATGGTCATTATGGCCAAACACTTCTATTTTTGTTTCATCAGACAAGAGGACTGAGCGGCCTTTCAGGTTATGTCGATATAGGACTTGTTTTACTGTGGATATAGGTATTTTTGTACCTGTTTCCTCCAGCATCGTCACAAGGTCCTTTGCTGCTGTTCTGGGATTGATTTGCACTTTTCGCACCAAAAAACGTTAATCTCTAGGAGACAGAACACGTCTCCTTCCTAAGCGGTATGACGGCTGCGTGGTCCCATGGTGTTTATTCTTGCGTACTATTGTTAGTACAGATGAAAGTTGTACCTTCAGGAGTTTGGAATTTACTCCCAAGGATGAACCAGAGGTCAGCCAAGACCTTGTGGAGGTCTTGGCTGTTTTCTTTTGATTTTCCCATGATGCCAAGCAAAGAGGCACTGAGTTTGAAGGTAGGCCTTGAAATGAATCCACAGGTACACCTCCAATTGACTGAAAGGATGTCAATTAGCAGAAGTTTCTAAAGCCATGACATCCTTTTCTGGAATTTTCTGAGCTGTTTAAAGGCACAGCCAACTTAGTGTAAACTTCTGACCCACTGGAATTTTGATACAGTGAAAAGTGAAATAATCTGTACACAATTGTTGGAAAAATGACTTGTTATGGACAAAGTAGATGTCCTAACCGACTTGCCAAAACTATAGTTTGTGAACAAGAAATTTGTGGAGTGGTTGAAAAACGAGTTTTAATGACTCCAACCTATGTGTATGTAAACTTCTGACTTCAACTGTATGTGGAGTGAAGTGGCCTGTTTGTGCTGAGTGAGAGGAAGAAAATGGAGCTGTGCAGAGCGGGATGAAGGGATGCATGTTTTGTGACGACGTCTCCTTGTGATGAATGAAATGATCGGGTCTCCTATAAAGTAGTTGAGCTGAACCCAAAGGTCTGTACTGGTTTTGATCACCAATGCACAACTACAATTCTAGAGGATCCTTGGTGAACATGAAAGCAAACCATTGGCCCGGGGTCCTACAAGAATTTGAGTTGTGCACTCCCACAATAAGCTAAAGGGACCTATGTGTGAGCTAGTTTGGTGTGTGTGTCCCCAGGTGGCCTATTTGGTTCCAGTACCTTCAGCCAGCCTGTGACATCATCCACCAGTAGCGGCTTTGGCTTTGGCGCACCCAGCGGCACCTCCACCAGCCTGTTCGGCAGCACCAGCACGGGCGGCGGTGGAGGACTCTTCTCCCAGCAGAGCAATGCCTTCGGCGCCGCCAAGCCAGCCTCTTTTGGCAGTCAGTCTTTTTTAAAATTGTCTAGCATTGGTCTTTAAAACCGGTTTACAATAGAATTAGAATCAGTAGTACCAATAGGCGTTCCCATTCAAGTAAATGATCAGTGGCCGGTGGGCCAGTGGTCATATTAGGTGTTCTATATGGAGTGTGAGTTTAGAGTTCTGTGCCTTTCTCATAGTTCCATGCGTGCAACAATGGCAAATTAGAACTTGTTTTGGAATTTGATTATTTTTTTGCTGGCACTCGATGGCCACTCCAGAGCCTTCTATTTAGCCTACCAAATAGTAGTAAATAGAGGGCTCTGGTCTATTCTAGTAATTGTGATTTTCTGCTGGTGTATAATGAGATCATGATGTGTAATACCTTTTGTTTATTTTCTTTTAATATATGAATGTATTTTTATAGCTAGGCTACTCATGATGTATTGCTTGTTTGTGTAATGCTTTTTAAGTGCTTTGAGATTATGAAAAGCGCTATAGAAATAAATTATTATAAGATTTCAGAAGGATTTTAGATCACTCATAAGGGGCATGTGTTTTCTTAGTCGGGTCACGTCGACATCATAGATGTCTGACTAGATCGCGATGATGTGTTTTTTTTTTAGCGTTCGGTACGAGCACGGCCAGCAGTGGGGGGCTGTTTGGGGCAACCAACTCCAACCCTTTCGGAGGGGCGTCTACCTCCCTGTTCGGAGCATCAGGGTTTACCCAGCAGGCTGCCCAGCCAGGCACCACAGTCAAGTTCAACGTGAGTTTGGTGGGTGGGGGGGGCACTGACAAGGTGCACAGACGCAGAATGTGTCCCCCATTCAGTGATGCTTGCTTTATGCAAATTCACGTGTGACAGCTGTGGGCAGCCAGCCGCATCCCCTAACCAGCCATTAATTAGCCTCCTCTGCTGCTTCTCTCTGTCTGTTCTGTCTGCATCTCCATCAGTTTTAAAATGTTATTTCACTGTGATGCTGGGGTGTGCAGACAGTGATGGGGTTTGTGTTAATGGAGGAAAAACAGAACACAGTCAACCTTGTGCCTTTACGTAACTGAAATCCTCAAGTTTATAGCCCAAACCCCATTCTACCACAACTGGGTGTGCGTGTTATATCATTTTATAAACCATGTCACGGGCCACAAGTTTTTGGTTTGATAACAACAGCCTTGTTTAGTCATGGCTAGCTAGCTAACACCCTTGACTATTCACACATTTTGATGGCACAGGAAAAAAAGGGATGTATAGCCTTCTCAAAGAGATGCTTTAAAGGTAGGATGCATATGCCTAATCAATGTAATTGTAAGTTAAATCTGAATCAAATATTTTTTTCTGGTGTTCATAAAATTCTGGTTTCTGCTTAACTTATGGGAGGTGTGAGAGGGAGTAAGTTTGTGTTGGAGGGAGCTTGTGTTGGCTGAAGAGTTTCCTAAAGATGGTTCCTCTTAACTGCCACAATGACAATGCAGATCATTTATGCATTTACACTGAGTACAGGAAACATTAAGATCACCTGCTCTTTCCATGACAGACCGACCAGGTGAAAGCTATGATCCCTTATTGATGTCACTTGTTAAGTCCATTTCAATCAGTGTAGATGAAGGGAGGACATGGGTTGAGGAAGGATTTTTAAGTTTGAGTCATGGATTGTGTATGTATGCCATTCAGAGGGTGAATGGGCAAGTCAAAAGATTTAACTGCCTTTGAACGGTGCACCTACTACTATGGTAGTAGGTGCCAGGCGCACCGGTTTCTGCCAAAAACCGCTACTCTGCTGGGTTTTTCCACGCTCAACCTTTTCCCGTGTGTATCAAGAATGGTCCACCACCCAAAGGACATCCATCCAACTTGACAGAACTGTGGGAAGCATTAGAGTTAACATGGGCCGGAATCCCTGTGGAATACTTTTCACACCTTGTAGAGTCTGTCCCAATGAATTGAGGCTGTTCTGAGGGCAAAAGAGGGTGCAACTCAATATTTGGAAGATGTTTCTAATGTTTTGTACTCTGTGTGTATATTCATTACCGGGGCGGCAGGGTAGCCTAGTGGTTAGAGCGTTGGACTAGTCACCGAAAGTTTGCAAATTCAAATCCCTGAGCTGACAAGGTACAATTCTGTCGTTCTGCTCCTGAGCAGGCAGTTAACACACTGTTCCTAGGCCGTCATTGAAAATACAAATTTGTTCTTAAATGACGTGCCTAGTTAAATAAAGATTTTTTTTATATAACATTCCTCCTGCACATCAAATCAAATGAAATTTTATTCAAATCAAATCAATGGTAGGCCTTTGGATATATGCAAATCAGGTATTTTTTGCAGTAGCCTTTTCTATTATGCAGTGAAAGGTGCAGTGTTTCCGCCTCTCAAAAATATGATGGTGTAAAGTTTTCAGTGTTTTTATACATAATCTTTGAGAATTTACAATCACCAAAATGAAAATGGACAGTCTGGGAGAATCAAAAATTCCAAAAATGTCCTTTTTGTTTTGAGTCACTCACCTAGCATAAGAACACTGCATAAGCCATGGCAACATGTGTAGCTTTGCAGGAAGTTCGCTTTAAAACAGCAACAGTCTGCGGCCAAGAGGAGGGCCTCTAAAATTTGTGGTCGGAGACCGCTCCATTGGCCACAGCCACTACCACTCGGTATCGTGATACTTGGCCTGGTATCACATCGTTGGTATTATGACAACCTCATTCTGAAAGTAGGCTAAATGTTTTGCAGTTTACAGATTTTTCCAGTGTTTCTGTGCGGAAATAATTATTCTCACCTTTTTGTGCCCTCACTAGTTTGCATCCCTGCGACCTAGGCTAGCCAACTACACCTGGGCCGAACTACTGTACTAGGACTCTTTGCCATGTGTCGTGTACCAAATGTTATTTCATATGGAATGTACTGTACTTAATGCTCTATGTCTGTGACTCTTTACTGTGATCCTAATTCCGAGGTCAGTTTTCTCTGCTATGTGTACAAGTAATCAGTTCAACCTGCTCTAATACAGTAGAGTTTGTATCCCAATGAATCTCCTCTGCTGTTGTCCAGCCTCCAACAGGAAGTGATACCATGGTGAAAGGGGGTGTGACGACAAGCATCAACACCAAGCACCAGTGCATCACGGCCATGAAGGAGTATGAGAACAAATCACTGGAGGTGGGTCATTGTTAGGCATTTACTTTTACCTGTCCTCTTATCTTTCAGATCAGTGAAAATGGAAGTGAAAGAGATGAGGAGAGGGATCCACTTCAGAGTATTGAGATACAGCCAGGCCTCTCACCCCCTCTCTCCTTTGTGGTGTGTTGCCTCTGTGTAGGAGCTGAGGTTTGAGGACTACCAGGCAGGGAGGAAGGGACCCACTAACCCTATGGCTGCACCAACAGGGGGTCTCTTTGGGCCTGCAGCCGCAGCCACCCCCAGTACGGGGACTACAGGGCTGTTTGGCTCCTCAGCCACTAACACAGGCTTCTCCTTCGGCCAGGCCAAAACCTCCTTCGGAACTAGTAAGTCACACAGGCCCATAGACCGAGCCCTATAGAAAATATAAATATCATAACTTCTAGCGGAATGTTGTAACTCCCTCTCACCTTCGTCCTCAGGTGCGGGTGGGTTTGGTGCAGCCACAGGCAGTCTGTTTGGGCAGCAGCAGCCCCAGCAGGTCCAGCAGGCAGTCAGCCTGTTCAAGCCCTTCGGCCAGGCCACGACCACCCCCAACACAGGCTTCTCCTTCGGCAGCACCATGGGCCAGCCCCAACAAACCAGCACCATGGTGAGAGCCTACACACACATGTTAATACATGCCTAACATAGTACCATTCCAGTAGAGTAACACTCTCTCCATCCCAGGGGGGTCTGTTTGGGGCCACGGCAGCGTCCCAGGCAGGGGGGTTGTTTGGAAACACCGCTCAGACCGCACCAGCTACGGGCTTTGGGACAGGCACCGGACTCTTTGGACAAACCAACACCGCTTTCGGCAACGTCGGCACACAGGTATTGACTCAACTGCTCATGCCTTTACAAAGTTCGGTACAGTATGATGGATGTATATTAATATGGTGTCTGTCTGTGCTCCTATCCCTAGCAGGGCTTGTTTGGTAATAAAACGGCAGGGTTTGGTGTCACCACCACCAGCGCCCCGTCGTTTGGCACGGGCACCGGCCTCTTCGGCAACAAACCTGCCCTCTCTCTCGGAACAGCGACCAACACATCCAACTTTGGTGAGTTGATAATCTGCCCTTATTTGTATGCACCTGTGTGACGAAGGCTAGTACATGCTTCTAAACCGTCTGTAGGTCTGGGTGGTATACCGTGTTTTACGTTGTACAGGTATGATGCATTGATCGGTTTGGGTTTTTAAATTCTTTAACGCTATTTAAATGTTTGATTTGTCAAATGTGATCGGCAACTCTGGCATGTGTAATGTCCATTCCTATAGTTTACTGTGTTTGCTACTTGTCGTCTTTCTCCTTCCTGCTACTGCATGCCGTTTCCCACACCACGTTCTATGGACAGATGAGTCAAAAGTATCACTTTTTGGACGACATGAGTCCCATTATGCCTGGTGGAACCAAACACTGCATTCCACAGTAAAAAAAAAAACCGCAACATTTTGGAATGGCCTAGTCAAAGTCCAGACCTAATCCCCACTGTGATGTTGTTAGGACTTTAAACGAGCAGTTCATGCTTGAAAACCCACAAATGTTGCTGATGTAAAGCAGTTGCGCATGGAAGGGTTGGCCAAAATTCCTCCACAGTGATGTGAGAGACTGATTAACAACTACAGGAAGCATTTGATTGGAGTCATTGCAGTTAAAGGTGGCATAACAACCAGTTGAGTGTCAGGTGGCAATTACTTTTTCACACAGGGGTGTTAGGTGTTTATAACTTCGATTATGAAATAAGTTTAATGTTATTTTGTTCACAAAGTTTTTATTTTTTTTAAAGTAAAAAAAAAATCTGATATTAGGTTTTGGTTGAAGATCAGATAACATTCGGTATTCAAAATATGCATAAGTAGAGAATTAGAAAGGGGGCAAATACCTTTTCACAGCACTGGAGATGCAGAAAGATGTTGGTGACAAAGGCTTTCTACAAGTGTTCTATAATTTCACTTCCGTTATCGGGATGGGGATTTGAAATGTTTTAAAACTTGTCAGGGCTTGGGTCCTTTTTTCTCAATTTCCACCTGACTGACGTGCCCAAAGTAAACTGCCATTGGAAAGAACACTGTTTGTATAAATGTTAAAATAATGTAGGAGACTATACCACAATAGATATGGTAGGAGAAAATACAAAGAAAACCAACTGGAATTATTTATTTTTTGAGATCCCATGCTCTTACAATGGAAACTATAGGGGCATAATGAATTCTAGCTCACAGGATGCAATTCCTATGGCTTCCACAGGGTGTCAGCAGTCTATTTTCAAGGTTTCAGGCTTGTAACTTCCAAAACAAGTAAGAAATATGAGTTTTTGTAGAAGGACACACTTGTAAATTCGTGTTTGAGCGTGCGATGAAGACAAGACGCACCTGTAATATCGGTTTCCTATTGAACGTACTTCTTTCCGGAATAAATATTTATAGTTTGATTACCTTTTTTAGGGTATCTGAGGAGTCAATAGAAACATACATATTTTGACTTGTTTTAACAAAGTTTAGCGGTGGACTTTTGGATTCCTTTATCTGCATGTTGATCAAGTGGATTACTCAAATCGATGGTGCCAACTAAATAGATTTTTGGGGGATATAAAGAAGGATTTTATCTAACCAAACGACATGTTATAGCTGGGACCCTTTTGGATGACAAATCGGAGGAAGATTTTCAAAAAGGTAAGTGAATATTTAATCGCTATTTGTGAATTTATGAAACCTGTGCCGGTGGAAAAATATTGTGTGGCGCCGTCCTCAAACAATCGCATGGCATGCTTTCGCTTTAATGGCTACTGTAAATCGGACAGTGCAGTTCGATTAACAAGAATTTAACCTTTCAACTGATATAAGACACTTGTATGTACCTAAATGTTTAATATCCATAATTTTTACGATTATTTATTTGATTTGCGCCCCCTCCATTTTCATTGGAAGTTGTCTCGCTAGCAGGACGTCTAGCCCTAAGAAGTTAAGAATGAAAAGTGAATTGCTTTGCCACATTTTTAGCAATATTACTTTAGTTCCTTGTTACAAACAATGCATATTTTGGAATATTTTTAATCTGTACAGGCTTCCTTTTCCCTCTGTCAATTAGGGTAGTATTGTAGAGTAACTACAATGTCCACCCATCCTCAGTTTTCTCCTATCACAGCCATTAGACTAGACTCTGTAACCGTTTTAAAGTCACCATTGGCCACTGAAATCCCTGCTGGTTTCCTTCTCTGGCAACCGAGTTAGGAAGGACACATAGATCTTTGTTGTGACTGGGTGTAATTAATGAAGTGTAATTAATAACTTCACCAAAGGGATATTCAATGTCTGCCTTTTTTTATTTGTATCCATCTACCGATAGGTGCCCTTTGCGAGGCATTGGAAAACCTTCCTGATCTTTGGTTGAATCTGTGTTTGATATTCTCTAATCGACTGAGGGACCTTACAATTATCTGTATGTGTGGGGTACATGGATGAGGTAGTCCTTAAAGAAAATTACGTTAAACACTATTATTGCAGAAAATGAGTCCATGCAACTTATGTGACTTGTTAAGCAAAGTAGTTTACTCAACTTATTTAGGTTTGCCATAACAAAGGGGTTGAGTACTTATTGACTTAAGACATTTCAGCTTTTCTTTAAAAATAATAATAATAATTTGTATGGAAAAAATGAAACACAATTCCACTTTGACTTTATGGGCTTTTGTGTGTAGGCCAGTGCCAAACAAAATCTAAATGTAATCCATTTTAAATTCTGGCAGTAACAGAACAAAATAGAGGAAAAGGCCAATGGGTGTGTATACTTTCTGAAGGCACTATCTATATGCCAACAATGAATAATTTATCATAACCATTATAGAAAACAAATCCTAATGGCTAAATTTCCCCCATTTCTTTTAATATAGTGTCAAAAAAAACAAGTGCATTTTAAAATGTATTTAACCATAATATCAACTGGTTATATTGTGGAACACAATCTTCAAAAAGGCAGTAACTGCTTGTGGAAGCCTATGGCATTAGGGTTGGGTGATGTCAACCTTTTGACCTGTTGTGATCTTCCCATAACTTTTATTACCCCCCCACAAATTATTTAAAAGTAAAAATATATATTTAATAACCCCACTACGACAGTTTAGCTATAGCGCGAAATCAAATTCAACTGGAGCAATCATGACAACCATGAGGTAATGGCAAAAAATATATATTTTCCTTTCGGGTGGAGGAGCAGGACAGGTTTGTGTACGTGTCGGTTTCTATCTGTGTGGCAGGCACATGATGGAGCAGTGACTATCTGAGGAACGGGCTGTCTTTTATTATTTTTTATTTAACTTGGCAAGTCAGTTAAGAACAAATTCTTATTTACAAACCCGGGCGACTCTTGGCCAATTGTGCACTGCACTATGGGATTCCCAATCACAGCCAGATGTGATGCAGCCTGGATTTGAACCAGGTACTGCAGTGATATGTAGTGTCTTAGACCACTGCGCCACTCGGGAGTCTTAACGTAGTGAGCTCGATTATAGGCCTACATCATGGGCTGGGTAGACACAGTCTTAATTCTTATTTTTTTACATAAAAAATGTTGACAATTAGCAGACGCTCTTATTCAGAGCGACTTACAGTAGTGAGTGCATACATTCTTCAGCATTGAATAATTGCTTTATTTGCTTCAAAATAAATAAATGTATTGTTTATGCCATATCTCAATAAGCTGTGATTATAGCTTATATAGCTTATACTTTCATTGTTATTTTTGAAGTTCAACCACACATGGAGTCTTTTACAGCTCTTTGGTCTTGCCCATAGTGGAGTTTGGAGTGTGACTGAGGTTGTCGACAGGTGTCTTTTATACTGATAACATACAGGTAACGAGTGGAGGACAGAGGAATCTCTTAAAGAATAAGTTACAGGTCTGTGAGAGCCAGAAATCTTGCTTGTTTGTAGGTGACCAAATACTTATTTTCCACCAAATACTTATTTTCCACCATGATTTGCAAATAAATTCATTTATCCTACAATGTGATTCTTCTGGATTTTTTTTTCCCTTCTCATTTTGTCTGTCATAGTTGAAGTGTACCTATGATGAAAATTCCAGGCCTCATCTTTTTAAGTGGGAGAACTTGCACAATTGGTGGCTGGCAATACTTTTTTGCCCCACTAGGTGTTTAATAAAAAATGTTTAACAGCTACAAGATACAGTAGTTAAGGAGTGTACGTTATATAAAAACAATAGGTGTATGCTATAAGCCTAATGGCCATCCATGCAGCAGAGTAAATGCTATACAATATTTTCTGACTGGATATTTTACACTGCTTTGGTGGAATTATTATCTAGTCTCTCTGGCCTGCATTCCACTCTTATGAATTTCACATATTTTCAGCGTGGAACCTATGTTTAGGGTTGATAGAATTGGTTAGCTTAGGCTAAATGGCACTAGAAGTTCGCAAAGTAGCCTAAGCGGAGAAAAGATGGGATACAATTATTCCAAAACTAGCTTGTTGTTGGAACACACTTACAGTATTTCCCTACTTCAATCAACTATTTTATTTTGAATTTGTAATAAAACTAGCATCATTTGGCAAAGAATGTAGCTTGTGTATGTATCTTGTCAGGTATGTTTTTATAGGCATTTATTTCTGTAGCCCTAACGGAAGCTTGTGGGGAGCGATTGGAATGCAATTGAGTAAGCCTTAGAGGGGAAAGGGAATTTGAGGAGAAGGGCTGTTACTTAGCTTTTCATTGTTTTACCCTGTAAATGCACATGTACAAATAAAAATGAATGTCTTCAAGACATTTTTTATTTATATATTTTTTGGGACACAATTTCACTGGCCTATTCGGGCAGCCACAAAGCACATTCCACCAAGTAATTTTACAATATATATATATTTTTTAATCTATGGTTAAAGATGGTACTCGAACAGACATCCACTCAATTACTCATTCCCATCCCTATTAGTTTTTGTATCTTGCCTGCAAACTACTGCTTGTTTGTCTTTTCTTAGCAAGTTCTGGCCAAAAATAAATTGTTAGCCACTAATTGCTAGCTAGCTTGTGAAATGTCAGAGCAAATGTAGCTAGCTAATACAGCCTGGTACTGGTGTAGGCATAAATGAGCATGTTTTTGAAATGGTATCTTTAAAATCAGATATAACATCTAATTAGGATCCCCTGGAAACACTGACCAACACTTTGGTTCCTACCCTGTCAATAATTCCTCCCTGGCTTATTCATTTGTTGTCATGTCAAACAACAATGTATTCAAGGTGCTGCCCACTATATTCCAACTAGAATTCGATTAATCATTCTATTTTCCAACATTTCACCAATTTTACTAGGCCTGGATGTTTTGCACATCATGCTGCTCTGTGTGGCACAGTGTGGAAATAACAAAAATGCAGAAATTCATGAACATGTTTGAAGTTGGATTGAACTTTATAAAACAACCAGACTGGAGAGAGCCATTGAAATCACCTTATAATTACTACTCATAAACCATATTTAGAACTTTCATTGTTAAAAGATATAAGAGACCGTTATACAGTAACAACATGAAAAATATTGTGATATGATATTTTGGCCATATCGCCCAGCCCTACTTATATTGGCTATGTCAGTGACCATGTTGTTCTTCTCTCTGTGTTGTGTGAAGGTTTTGGACCCACTGCTGCTGGTGGAAGCCTTTTTGGGAACAAGACTGCAGCAGGAGGACTAGGGACCGGGCTGGGAGCCAGCTTTGGAGCAGGTATAAACAGAACAGATGACACTTCCAGAGCACAATAGGCCTGGCATACATTTGGTAGTGAAATATAATGTTAACTTCTCATGTGTCATATGGAAGATAATAAATAAACCACCAATGCATCAAATATCCATCACGTAAAAAATAGCATAATCAAAGACCTGCCTTTTTGGATGTGACATAATGAAGACTCAGGTAAAACAGTCATTAGTCTGTGTGTTTCTCTGAGCATGTATGTTCTGTGTTTGTCAACAGTAGGCACTGGTCAGATGTCTCTGTTTGGGAATAACAAGACGCTGGGCTCCACTCTGGGAACAATGGGAGGTTTTGGAGTGCAGGGATTCAGCACAGGAAACAGCACTCTGGGCTTCGGAGCGCCACAACAGCCCGTTGGTAAATACCACTTCTGTCTATCACCACCTCTCTATCCAGTCTGAAGCTGAATGTGAAAGCACATCCCTCGCCCTTTCCTCGAGTACAGTGGTATTCAAACTATTTCACCCCCCCCCCCCCCCCCCCAATAATTTACTGCCACCCCACCACACCCCAAATCTAATAACACAACCATAAAATCTGTTAATTTAGATTTTGTCTGGATAACATTACACAATGTGGTGAACTTCCCAATTCTTATGCCTGTTTCACTTGTCTCTCTACTCAGCGGTGACGGACCCTAACGCGGTGGCGGCCCAGCAGGCAGTGCTGCAGCAGCAGATCAATGCTCTGGCCTACTCCCCCTTCGGAGACTCCCCCCTCTTCAGAAACCCCCTCTCTGATCCCAAGAAGAAGGAGGAGCGTCTGAAGCCCACCAATCCGGTGGCCCAGAAGGCGTTGACCACACCAACTCACTACAAACTGACACCGCGACCTGCGACACGTGTGCGGCCCAAAGCTCTGACATCATCAGGCTCCTCCAAGTCCCAGCTGTTTGATGGGTTGGATGACGACGAGCCTTCTCTCACCAACAGTGCCTTCATGCCCAGGTAGGTGTCTGTCTGGAAATTTGCTTCTAACTAGTTCACATGTTTCTGTTTCTACTGATTTACTGAATTCAGCTGTTTTCTGTTATGTTTTTCTAAGCGGATACTAGAACTTGGTTTTCAATAGCTTTTCACCTCTTGCATGTAACGTCTTGTATGAGCTGCATCTATATGCTTCTGTCTGTCTGCTGACCGTGATGTTGGTGTATGGTACCTGATGTGTGTGTTAGTTGATCTGTGTATGTTGTCTGATCTGTTTTTCTCTGTGATGTTATAAACTAGGAAGAGCATCAAGAAGCTGGTGCTGAAGAACCTGAATGGCAGCAGCCTGTACAGCAGCCCAATCAACAGAGACTCCGACGACCTGTCTTCTCCACCAGAGTACCCCCTCAACGGACTCGGGTCAGAGAGACACACACACACACACACACACACAGAGTTAACATTTCAAATATTTATCTGTGGAGTGTTGGTTGCTGACCATGTCTCTCCCCTACAGTGCCAGTGTGGACGAGGATGATGATGTGGTGGAGGGAGGAGCCGAGAACGACCTGGAGATCAAGTTCTACGCCAAGCCCAACCTACTGGACACCATCTCAGAGCTCAAAGCCCATAGGATGGGGGCTGGGGGCAGGAACGGGCTTGAGGTAAGCTGTTAGTAAAAAGGAGTAGACAGACAGTGAATATGGTTGTCTCAAATGACACCTGATTCCCCATAAAGGGCACTTATTTTTTGGGCCACGCTCCTCAGATAGTGCACTACTTTAGACATTTTTAGCATGACTGGTCTGAACCTGCCTCCTCTGATTTCAGGTCAGCAGCGAGGACATATCGCTGGGAGATGACTCCATACAGGAGGAGCGAGTGGAGGGCCCCCCCCACCCTGCAGGTATCGTTCTGGGCCGTGTGGGCTACTACACCATCCCTGCCATGGACGAGCTGGCCAAAATGGTGGACGAAAACGGGGTGTGTGTGGTGGAAAACTTTACCGTGGGCAGAAAAGGTAAGCCTCTCTGGATTGGTCGGGTGGACAATGCTCTTTAAAACATATTGGTTGGTAGCTCACTGCTCTGCTTGGCTCTCAGGTTACGGCTCTGTGTTCTTCCATGGTGAGGTGAACGTGACTGGGCTGAACCTGGATGAGATTGTCCATTTCAGACGTAAAGAGGTCATCGTCTACCTTGACGACAAGAACAAGCCCGCTGAGGGGGAGGGGCTCAACAGGTCAGTGATAGGATGGGACAGGGACTCTTTCTCCCCTTCACAGTGGGGACATTGTCATTATCAGTTTCCTTGTAATGCAATCATCACAGATGTCATAAACTGATTTGACATATATTCTGATAGTGATCACAGCTGAGGCATAACTCAAGTTAATATTCTCCTTATTTCCTCTCCCTTTCTCTCATCCTTGACTGCATCTCTTTACTAACCCCATATTCTTCTTTCTCCCTCTCCCCTCTTTCTCCCTTACTCGTCCCCTCTCCCAGGCGAGCAGAGGTGACTCTGGATGGGGTGTGGCCTAATGATAAGACCACCTGTACTCAAATAAAGAGCCCTGAGCGTCTGTCTGAGATGAACTACGAGGGCCGCCTGGAGAATGCCTCACGCAAACAGGGCGCCCGCTTCCTCGAGTACCGCTCCGAGACGGGGTCCTGGGTGTTTGAGGTAAGCATGCCTCGACACACACAGCATCTGTGTGAATCAATTTCTCCCTTCCATGTCTAACTCTTCTCTCCCTGTGTCTGTAGGTGGCCCATTTCTCTAAGTACGGCCTGCAGGACTCTGACGAGGATGAGGAAGTCCCTCTCAAATTGGACCCCAAGAAGCTGAAGACGGCAACAAGACTTCCACCAGGGCTGCTGCCTCCCTCCCAGCAGCAGGTGGCACCACAGGCTCAGGTAGACTGAGCAGCACAGTGCGCCCATCCACACTGACAGTCATACTCACTGCTCTCTACATCACCTGGATGGCTTTAGTCAATATACAACCTAAATATCCCCGATGATCTGAAAAGAAGCAGTGTTTCCTTTCCACTACCATTACTACCACATGCAGTGTGTTGGGTCCTCTGTCTATATCTCTGTTTCACCACTCCTATTATGGGTTCTATTCAATAGGTTTCTATGAAAAAAGGTTTTACGTTTGGTAGCCCTGGATGATGGTTGTCTCTGCACCCCAATAAGGCTCTTAAACATCAATCTGACATCACATGATGAGATGGGAAACATCCACATGTTCAATATATCAGTGGTGTGGGTTCTGAGTTCTCCTCTCCGCCCAGGTTCACCGGTACCTGAGGTGCCGTAACTCACCAATCACAGACAGGAGGTGGGCAGGGTGGATTGCACAAGTCTGTCAGTCCTGGTTAGTGGTTAAGTTCTGCCCCTCACAACCGATTCAGAATGCACACCTTCATCTGTGCTCTAAATCTTAAATATCCTGAGCTTAACATCAGCCTGGATCACTAGTAAAGGTATTAAGTAATTAGTGGATTGAAAATAAGATGTTTTAAGGATTAAGTGTTGAATGAGGTTTCTGGATAAAAATAAATCATACTGACTTAAGGAAATGTTTAACTCTGAAGTAGTTTTTCTTTTTCTTAAATTTTTAAATCTGTATTGTAATTATTTTTTTTTTACCAACTGTTAGTCTCATCTGCTAGGTGTTTAAAGTCTAAATGTACAAACTGATTCATACTGATTATGGTAACTTCAGAAAACATCACATTACCAAGGTTGTACCTCATTAAAATCCAGTATTAATGTAGAGATGTTAATCCTGAAAAATCTCTTCACAGATTCATAGTTGCTTATGTTTTATATTTTTTTGTCAAACAAGCTTTAAAAAATTTACCAAAGATGAGTGATGTGTGATAACCTGCAGTTCTTGGGCAACTCTGCCAGTCCTGCAGAATATATTCAGGATTAGGTCTTCTGTCTGGTTGAGGGTTTAAGAAACTACTACTCTTGAGGTATTATTGACTCAAGCTACAACTTATCTTATTATGTAAAACCTGCTCCTATAAACATCTGTGATATCTGATAATGCTATGAAATAAACTCATTAAAGATGACACATTCTGCTGGTCTGTCAGACTTGTGTATGTAGAGAAGAAAATAATGCTTATTGAGAGTGATGTCCACCATATGTGGTCTTCTAGTCTACACACCTGTACCATCTGCTCTGACCAGTGGAGCTCACTGACCTGGAACCAACTGCTCTGAATACAGATACTGACATTTTACATTTACTTACGTAATCTGATAACACTAAACTGATTTTGTGTGTGTCTCTCTTCTTGGTGTTTGGCGGCACTGTCCCTGCTGTGGTGTTTGTCGACCCACTGTGTGTACAGTCCACAGCAGTGCTGGAGCTGCTGAATCGCATGTCGGAGGTGGACAGTGATATGGCCGACATTACCCAGGATGCCCCAGGGGAGAGCATGTTGGGGGAGGAGGAAGGGGAGAGTGGCATGGGGGAGAAGGGAAGTCGGCTGGGGAATGTGACCCCTTCGGAACACGACTCTGTCTCAGCGTCCAGTCAGATCGCCTCCTCGCTGGGGATCAACCCTCACACACTACAGGTAACATACTACTGTACACCCTCATGCGCCACTTGTTTAATGATGTGGGTGGGTGGTGTGTTTTTCCCTCACTCGCTTCATGACGGTAGTGTGTGCTTCCCTTTTCTCAGATTATGAAGGCATCCCTGTTTGCTGAGGCCGATGATGGTGACATGTTCCAGGAGCAGGGAGGGACGACAAGTTCTCTAGATGTGGCCTCTCCTCGCATCCACCTGCCTGGCACGCAGGGTAGGCCCTCCAGTAAGTGTTACACACACAGCCCAAACACTGATTTAAACCCTCACAAACAGTCACCATCCTTTACTTACAGACCCTAATAGGCCTAAAATGCTAATAGAGCAGTCCTTCTGAATGAAGCTTTACAGTTAGATGAATTAAAGGTGGTTTTCTTGGATTGTGTTCATTGAGTTCTCCCCCCCCCCCCCCCCTTGCTTTCTCTCTCCAGTTGGTGGTCTCCTGCAGACTCGTTTCAGCGGTGCCGGTCTCTTTCAGCACCCTGACGTGCCCTTCGGTGGGGGCCTTCCCGGCAGGCTATCCATGTCTCGGGTGTCGCCGGCGGTGCCTGAGCCTTCGCGGGTCTCCCCCTGGCCCTCTTTTCTTTTGCTAGCCCCACCGGCCGAGGCCACTGTACGGACAGTAGGGGCTCGGCGCCTGGGGGGACCTGTGGACCTAGAGAACTCAGTTACACTGGGGAAGGTATTGATAGCTATACTTCTAATGTGTTACATTTCCTGGAACTTTCCCCAAATGTCCAGGTTTTTCTAAAACTCCTGGTTGGAAGATTAACAGAATTAAGAGGGACTAAGTAGGAAATCTGGAATCCTCCAACCAGGATTTCTGGAAAACCTGGGAATTTGAGGAAAGTTACTGGAATTTTTGCTAGACACTTCATGATACAATTGTAATAGTTAAGAGTTGAAATATCAGGTACAGTAGACTGATTTACACAAGGATACATTCAGATGTACATGGGGCAAAGCAATGCAACTTTACATCAAGGACATTGAGTTTTGCTGGATCATTTTAATGATTCCACTGTTTATTATGTGTGAATAGGGTTGTAAAGTATGGGTTGTTGTAATCAATCCATTCCCATCCATCCAGGGCCGTCTTCTGATGGATGCGGCTTTGTTCACGGGCCGGTCATTTCGGGTGGGCTGGGGTCCTGGCTGGACTCTGGTCCACTGTGGAGACGGGCTAAGTGGGGCCGGGGACAAGGAGCAGGACCACGGAGACACAGGAGCTGCAGGCTTTGGATTCCTGCCCAAACCTGCCAAGAGTAGACTGTAAGCAACACACACACCAGACCACTGTCATCAGACCACTTGACCAGCAGCATACCTCCCTGCACCCCACTGCTGGCTTGCCTCTGAAGCTAAGCAGGGTTGGTCCTGGTCGGTTCCTGACTGACCAGATGCTGGAAGAGGTTTTGGAGGACCAATAGGAGGCACTCTTTCCTCTGGTCTTAAAAAAAATATCCCACTGCCCTGGGGCAGTGATCGGACATTGCCCTGTGTAGGGTGATGTCTTTCAGATGGGACGTTAAAAGGGGTGTCCTGACTCTGGTCACTAAAGATCCCATGGCACTTATTGTAAGAGTATTGTTAACCTGGGTGTCCTAGCTAAATTCCCAATCTGGCCCTCATACCATCATGGTCACCTAATCATCCCCAGCTTACAATTTGGCTCTTCTCTCCCCTGTAACCATTACCCAGGTTGTTGCTGTAAATTAGAATCTGGTCTGTCAACTTTCTAGTAAAATAAGGGTTAAATAGAAAATCTACACAGGAGTGTGGGAATGGGATCCAGACTTGTATGAAAGGACTGTTTTGAGGTTTGTTTAGAGAGATCAAAACTAAAGCCTAGACATTCCTCGTTCCTCTCCTCTATATCCATCTTTCTCCCCATCCTTCTGTGTTTCACTGTACAGACTGTCAGACAGTCCATTCAAGGTGGTGATTGAGCAGGTGGTTGGTCTGGAGCTGCAGAACAGTGAGGAGAGCCAAGAGGTGTACCAGCGGCCCCTGGAGATCAGCCTGAAGCACAGCAGCATCAGTACAGAGGGGGCCTGCCCCTTCATCCAGCCCCAGAGCGGTGTGGCCGCCCTGCACGAGTACGCAGAGTGGGTTACTGACCTCAACCAGGAGGCTGGTGCTGGAGATGGTAAGAGATGCAACACACACACAATTGTAGATGGTGCCCATTCATTATTGGTCCAATTCCAAAACTTCCCTATTATTCTGACATCACCCCTGTATATTTCTGTTTTAATCCTCTCTCCCATGGCAATCTCGATGTGTTCAGATATAAAAAAAAAATATATATATATATATATATGCTTGCTAGTGCTATCCTCTTTGTCCATCTCCCTGTAGCAGTCCTGGGTCACTGGGCTCAGGTGTGGACTCTGTGTGAGGCCCTGTGGGGCCGACGGTGTTCGGCAGGGCCTGGTACCAGTGGCTACCTGCAGCAGATGGAGAGGAGAAGGAGCTTCTCAGCCTGGCTGTCCCACAGTGCCACCCAGAGGATCGAGCAGGAAGTGGGCCTGAACCAGGGGGGAGGAAACGTGGAGGCCATCTTTAGCTACCTGACTGGACACCGGATCAGTGATGCCTGCAGGCTGGCTCAGAAGAGTGGTGAGGAGAGGGGGGATTGGAGTGGTGACAGGTGGGGGGATTGGAAATTGGGGATGTTGAGGAAGGGAGATCAGGAAGACGAGGGAATCGATAGAGCAGGGGAGGGTAGGAAGCGAAACCCTGCTGCATACAAGTGGTGTCTTATGAAACTGTTGGGACAGGTTGTAGGATCTCATTAAGTTGTCTTAAACCTGTGTGTAGGGGACCACCGTCTCTCCCTGCTGCTGTCCCAGGCGGTGGGCTCTCAGTACGGCCGGGAGCTGCTGGCACTGCAGCTTGGAGACTGGAACAGGATGCAGACAGACTCTTTCCTGCTGGAGGAGAGGCTACGGATCTTTGCCCTTCTCGCTGGGAAACCTGTAAGTAACTGTGTGTCCAGCTCTTGCCGTTCGTTGTGTTCAGACCGCCATTAACTGGATTGTCGTGTGTGTGTAGGTTTTGCAATCCACATAATTTGTTGGAAAATACATGAATGATGTTTTCTGAGCTGTATGTACTGGTCTCTCTAGGTGTGGCAGTCTACAGACTGTGTGGTGAATGTGTGTTCAGAACTGGACTGGAAGCGTTGTATGGCGGTCCACCTGTGGTACATGCTGCCTCCCACCGCCTCCATTGCTGAAGCCCTGGTGAAGTACGAGGTTGCCTTCCAGGGCTCTGCTGAGGGTCAGAAGTATGCCTGCGCCCCCCTTCCCCCCTACCTCGACCAATCAGACCAGCCGGACATGGAGGAGGAAGAGTCTAAACGGCCGCTTTACGATATCTGCTTCCACCTGCTCAAACTCTACAGCGACAGGTACTACACTACCCACAACACACTGCGCCTACATACACTCACAATGCACTGTATATGTTTCTCAAAATAAATTATTTTGCTTTACTAAGGGGTGGAGTGGGGCTGTAGGTTTCTCTGACTATAACTAATCCTACATTATCATTATCAAGCAGATTTAACAGAATAACAGTAAACTACCTCTAGAGTCTGGTTTAAGTGATGGCTCTCTCTACCTCCCAGGCACTACAGCCTGCAGCAGTTGTTAGACCCCCTGGCGGTGACGTGGGATCGTCTTGACTACCGTCTGAGCTGGCACCTGTGGTCGGTCCTGCAGGCGCTGCACTACACACACCTCAGCCCGGCCCGACAGGGCCTCATACACACCAGCTATGCTGCCCAACTGGAGAGTGCTGGCCTCTGGGACATGGCCATCTACGTACTGCTGCACATACCTGACAACACGTACGTACACTACAAAAGTATGTGGACACCTGCTCGTCGAAACATTTCATTCTAAAATCATGGGAATTAATATGGAGTTGGTCCCCCCTTTGCTGCTATAACAGCCTCCACTCTTCTGGGAAGACTTTCCACTAGATGTTGGGGACTTGCTTCCATTCAGCCACGAGCATTAGTGAGGTCGGGCACTGATGTTAGGCGATTAGGCCTTGCTCACAGTCTGCATTCCAATTCATCCCAAAGGTGTGCAATGAGGTTGAGGTCAGAGCTCTTTGCAGGCCAGTCAATTTCTTCCACACCGATCTCATTTCTGTATGGACCTCGCTTTGTGCATTTGGGCATTGTCATGCTGAAACAGGAAAGGGCCTTCCCCAAACAAAGTCCGAAGCTATAGAATCTTCTTGAATATCTATTTTATGCTGTAGCATTAAGCTTTCCCTTCACTGGAACTAAGAGGCCTAGCTCAAACCTTGAAAAACAGCCTGATAGAGGAATTCTAAATTCCTGTGTGTTTTGCAGCCAAAACCAAATTCACACACTTATCTATTTCATGATAAGTTGTAAGTTTATCATTTGCATGAATTAGCAAGAGACCAGTCTTAAAAACAAGTTCAGCATTTATTCTTGATGAGTACTCCCCACATACACATATTTCCACAGGTTATAAACTGAAAATGACATCATCAGTTTCCCACCCTCTCTCCGATTCTCACAATAGCCCAGTGTTTTTAGGTCCGGAGATGTTTTCTACTCCCCTCATAAACCAGACATTCCAATCTGTCTAAAAGATATCTTCTCCTCCACAAATGGTACATCAAGGACCATTCTTATCTGTCAGAAAAGATACATCATCCCTCTCCCTTAAACGTCCCGCAAGGTACAGGCAATTAATTTGTTTTACTTACATTTTCAGTAACAGCTTAACCAAGAACCCATACATTTCATACCATAACATAATTGTATTAGAATAAATGGTTCTTAGATTAATGTATACATAATTAATCATTTCAACCATAATTTCCTCTATCACAGCCCCAGACAATTATTCCTCCTCCGCTAAACTTTACAGTTGGCGCTATGCATTGGGGCAGGTAGCGTTCTCCTGGCATCTGCCAGACCCAGATTTGTCCGTCGGACTTCCAAATGGTGAAGCGTGATTCATCACTCCTGAGAGCACATTTTCCACTGCTCCAAAGTCCAATGGTGGCGAGCTTTACATCACTCCAGCCGACCCTTGGCATTACTCATGTGAGGCTGATCGTCCATTTTATTTTTATTTTTACCTTTTATTTAACCAGGTAATTGAGAGTTGAGAACAAGTTCCCATGGAAACTCATTTCATAAAGCTCCCGACTAACAGTTCTTGTGCTTGCTGACTTTGCTTCCAGAGGCAGTTTGGGAACTCTGTAGTGAGTGTTGCAACCAGGGACGGATGATTTTTACGTGCTTCAGCGGTCCCGTTTTGAGGTTGTTTGGCCTACCACTTCGCAGCTGTGCTGTTGTTGCTCCTAGATGTTTCCACTTCACAATAACAGCTTAGTTGACCAGTGCAGAAATTTGACAAACTGACTTGTTGGAAAGGTGGCAATCCTATGACGGTCCCATGTTGAACATCAGAGTTCTTCAGTAAGGCCATTCTACTACCAATGTTTCTCTGTGGAGATGGCATGGCTGTATGCTAAATTTTATACACCTGTCAGCAACGAGTGTGGCTGAAATAGCTGAAGCCACTAATTTGAAGGGGTGTCCTCATACGTGTGTGTGTATATATATATATATATAACACTCATACAGACACACGTGGTTTGCTTATACCTAGTTAGTTGTACAACTGAAGTGTCTTCTGCATTTAACCCAACCCCTCTGAATCAGAGGTGCTGGGGGCTGCCTTAATCGACATCCACATCTTCGGTGCCCAGGGAACAGTGGGTTAACTGCCTTGCTCGGAGGCAGAATGACACATTTTTACCTTGTCAGCTCAGGGGTTTGATCAAGCAACCTTTTGGGTTGTTGGCCAAATAATCCTACCCGCCAGGCTACCTGACGCCTAGTCATGAGGAAGGTTAAGTTGATGAGTGAGAGGAGAGTTTGAGGGTCAGTGCTCTCAGCAGATAACCTGGATGGGCTGACAAGGATTCATCATAATCTCACAAGTGCTACTGTGACCAGCTGGGTTCTAAGTTCAAACCCGATCAGTCTGCGCAACCCGACCAGTCCCTCTGTGCTCGGTGAGCTAAAGGAAGTAAT
This sequence comes from Oncorhynchus kisutch, assembly GCF_002021735.2. NCBI lineage: Eukaryota > Metazoa > Chordata > Actinopteri > Salmoniformes > Salmonidae > Oncorhynchus > Oncorhynchus kisutch. The sequence goes on along the minus strand of NC_034201.2, from coordinate 18,966,895 downwards.
CATGTCTCAGGAAAGCTTACACATTACGTGAGCAAGCACTGTTGGAAAACTTAAAACATGTTAGCTTGTTAACTTCATAAGACTTTACATGTCTTTGTCCTCTGTCCAGGCTGCGTGAGCGGGCGGTGAGGGAGATGCTGCAGCTGCACTGCCCCCTGCTGGAGACGGAGGAGTCTGCCAAGAAAGAGCACTTTCTCACAGAGAGACTACTGATCCCAGAACAGTGGCTCCACCAGGCCAAAGCTACCAGAGCCAGAAGAGACACAGACAGACCCGGAGAGGCCCTTCACCTGTACAGAGCAGGACACTGGAACCTCTGCCACAGTCTGGTCATACAGCACCTTGCCTCAGGTGTGCATGTAAACACGCACGCGCGCGCACACACACCCAGACAACCTCTAACCCTGTTTCCCTGTCTCTGTGCGATTGCCCCTGTAGATTGCATCATTAATGATAATCATGAGTACCTCTTGAAGTTCCTGGAGGGGCTTGCAGTTCCTGAGCGCAGTGCTGTGATCCCGGACTGGGACACGGCGGGCAGAGTCTACCTGGACTACATCAGAGTCGTACAGACCCTACACGCCATACAACAGGTACGTGTGTCTGTCTGGACTACACTACAACAGATATGCATACCATACTGTGAGTTTGGGGGATTTTGTCTGCGCGCTAAAGATTTCTAACCCCAAAATTGGAATTTGTCAGTTATGCTCTCCTAAATCAGTTGAGCTAGCTGTAGCCATGTGCCGTCGTGATTCCCAAAAGACGCAGGAAAAAAGTCACAATCACCACAATATCCCAGCTCAATTAACCTACAATTCACCTTGAAATTTGCAAAATAATCAGCACGTCCAGACATTTGAAAGCTAGTCCCACAGCGCATCAGCTAGCGCCACTTGTCTGTCGTCTTCATTATGTTCACTCAATTACTGTTAATTATGTTAGCCAATTATTTATGCTGCTCATCTCCTGATTATTTGTCTCTGTCAGCCACTATTGTCCATCTGTATATATGAGCTGGAACACTCGCACATTTAGGTGTCTTTGGGCATGTGATTAACATGGCTGTTTATCAGCTGGAATGGAATATTAATGAGTCACTCTCTCTCTCTCTGTGTGTGTTCAGATGGACAGTACTGGTTATGAGCTGGAGTGTCTACGCACTGAGGTGAGGTCACTCTGCAGCAGGATAGAGCTCCTCCCTTGCTCCACCGCCAAGGACCGCCTCGCCCAATCAGGTGAGGAGATCGAGCTGTCTGCTTTAGTGTTGTGTGTTCCTATATCTATCTAACCCTGTTCTCTCTCTCCTGTCTCCAGAGATGGCCAAGCGTGTGGCTAACATCCTGCGTGTGGTGTTGAGTCTGCAGCAGGGTGGTGAGGGTGGCGAGATCCCCTTGTCCCAGCTTGCATCCAACATCGGCCGTCTGCCCATGCCCGAGGACTATGCTCTCGAGGAGCTCCGCAGTCTCACCCAATCATATCTGAGCCAGCTCATTGTCAGCTAATGATCTGCCCCCTGCCCAATAGCAACTGAGGTAGTTTGTTGGAAGCCAATGAGAACAGTGGGGGTAGGGGGGGGGGACTATCTGGGACAGTTTAGTAGAACTACTGGGGTTTGGTATGAATGCAGCGATGGACTTGATGTGTGCTCCTTTGGGACTTTGGTTTCTCCTGAAGAAAATGGCACAAGATTATTGGATGAAGCATTCCTCAGTGTGTGGAAATGAATGACTTGCAAGTTTTTGTATAGCTCTGTTGTACTTAGTTTGTGTAAGATGTGTTTAAAAATTGAACTGCTGAACCCTCCTAATACTCACCTTTCCCAGCGTTTGACCCTGTTTAAAGGGACAATCTCATTGGCTGGTGTGTGTACCGCCAGTATAAATGCTTTCTGCAAACTGTTTGACTTGTTTTACATCAACGTGGAAACTTAAAGGTCATTATAGTAAGATTGGTTCGGGAGCTGTCAGGGATGAACTGTCAATATGTGTATACATAGGGAAGATCTATAGCTGAAAATGGACAAGACTCATGTAATATTGTACAAATAGCAGGCTTGAAATGAACAATTCTTGTTTTTGGATACCAAAAGACAGAAAATGTAAAATGATAATGGATAAACTTATATTTTTGTAGTTTTTTTGTTGTATATTGTCTGAAACCCAGAGTATGTGTGTAGTGTATTGGAATGGAATCTAACTAGCACTTCATCACAAATATGTTTCAGATTTCTATTTTATGGGGACTACCAGAGCTGGTTTTTGTAATCAGTGATCCAACAATAGTTTGTTTTTAATGAGCCAATCCATTTTCTCTGGTCTTTGCAAGGAGTTTGAAGGATATTTTAAATATTATTTACAGGTCCTTGGTGTTACCACCCTCCATTCTCATTCTTTGTTCCCCTTTCTCTCTAGTTTTCTGTATGTAGATTTTTCAAGAGAAATGTACTTATTGATTGATGTGCTGCTGCCGCAGTATATTTTGGGTGGGAGACCGCTCCCCTCGTGCAAAGTGCCTTTTACGAGGAGGGTCTCCGATCTTCTGTTGCTGCCGTTGCTTTGTGCACGATTGTGATGGTGATAACATTTTTATTAGTCTGAATAAAATGCGTTCTATTTTCTCCTGAATTGTATTCAACAATTATGCGCAATAATATACCTTTACTCATGCACTCCCTGTCAGATCTTGAATCCCTCACTAGGTTTATTTTTAGTCATTGTAATGCAGCCATTCTTCTCTAGGCTGTTCATCTTCTGTATCGGACAAAATCTGCATTTACTTTTTTTTTTAAAGGCCTAATCCATTTTTCAAGGGCTTTCCTTTCTCCAGATGAAGTTCCTTGCTTACATTGTGTTACAATGAACAGGGTTGCTGAGTGGGACCATGCGTGTCGCTGGATGGACGGCTGCGTTAAGTACCTGACACCTGACGTGTCCACGGTACAAGCAGCTTTAGGTACCATTACATTGAACTCGGACAAGTGGCCTACCTTCTCTGTTCAATTATTCACATCACCTGCCCTTCCTTGCAGATGTTTAAAGAAACAACTAATGGTGGGTTTTCCTCCTGTTACAGAAGTTATGGAGTCCGTGCCAGTTGGACTCTTCTCTGGTGCCCCGTGTTATAGTTTTAAAGTTTGTTTCAAATGGATGTAACCTACCATTCATTCATTCTGCATATTGTTAGTGCCTTCAGAAAGTATTTGTACCCGATTACTTATTCCACAATTTATTGTTAAAGCCTGAGTTCAAAATGGATGAAATAGATTTTGTTTCTCAACCATTACACACAATATCCCATAATGACAGTGAAAACTAGATATGGCCTTGTTTTAGGTTATTGTCCTGCTGAAAGGTGTGTGGTGAAAAGCAGATGGAACAAGGTTTTCCTCTAGGATTTTGCTTGTACTTAGCTCCATTACTTTTCATCCTGGAAAACTCCCCAGTCCTTAACAACTACAAGCATATACACAACATGATGCAGCCACCACTATTCTTGAAAAAAATTGAACTCTAATGTATTGTATTTGCCCCAAACATAACACTTTTGTATTCAGGACAAAAAGTATATTGCTTTGCTGCATTTTTTGAAGTATTACTGTGGTGCCTTGTTGCAAACCGGATGCATGTTTTGGAATATTTTTATTCTCCATCAGGGGTCTCAAACTAATTCCAGGGAGGGCATAGCTTTTGATTTTTCCTTTCAATTAAGGCCTAAACAACCAGGTGAGGAGAGTTCCTTACTAATTAGTGACCTTAATTGATCAATCAAGTACAAGGGATGAGTGAAAACCCACATACATTCAGCCCTCCATGGATTGACATGTTCTACAGGCTTCTTTCCTTTCACTCTGTCAATTATGTTAGTATTGCGTAGTAACTACAATGGTGTTCATCCCGTCTGCACTTTTCACCTATCACACCCATTAAACTCTTAACTGATTAAGTAACCATTGGCCTCATGGGGAAATCCCTGAGCAGTTTCCTTCCTCTCTGGTGACTATGTTAGGAAGGAGGCCTGTAATTTTGTAGTGACTGGGTGTATTGATACACCATCCAAAGTGTAAAAACTTCACCATGCTCAAAGGAATATTCAATGTCTGCTTTATTTTTTACATCTACCAATAGATGACTCAAAGAAGGGCACTGGAACTTGTGACTTAAGCACATTTTTACTCCTGTAATTATTTAGGTTCTTATAACAAAGGAGTTGAATACTCATTAACTCTGTTCATTTGTAAAAAAAAATAATAATACTCGAAAAACATCATTCCACATTGACATTATCGGGTATGCTGTAGGCCGGTTTTTTTCTTCTCTCAAATTAATCCATTTTAAATTCAGGCTTAATCAAAATGTGGATAAAGTTCTGGGGTGTGAATACTTTATGGGCAGTGTATAACATCGCACGGCGCGCCATGCCTCCTCTTGCACCATGTGGGGCGCGCACCACAGCGCGGTAAGAAGACTAGGTTACTAGATACAGCGGCAGTCCATCCAAAACCAGCTCTGTGCGCAGCTGTCTCTTCGGAGCGCGTTTCAGGCCTACACTAAACTCCCCAAATACGGTAAATTCTCTCCGCTGTAGGGGGCTATTTTGCTCTTCTGCCAGCTGTGTCAAACAACTCGGCATATTGTGCCAGTTCAGCAACATGCATCTATGGAGAGTTTTTTCTACGTGGCTATTCTTCCTCTGTTTTAGTTTTCTTCCAGGTACGTGCTCATTTTTTGCTTCACAATTTTACAACATGTATTGCATTAGAGACAAGGTTCTGATTGCTTATCGATGGAAGAATTTGAGGGCAATTTTTCTCACTTTGGCAGTCCGTAGCTTAACAGTAGGCCATTTAGTTTTATTCCCCGAGTGTTCTAAAATGCCAACTACAATATAGTGACCTAACTGACCTAACATTGAAAATGTGGCAGATTATACATTCACATTGGATGCTGAAGGAATGAACAACCCCTCAACGATGTATTAAGGGGCAAAGGTGGACTGTGGATATGACATGCATGCATCCATGAACTGTCACTATGTACTCTGGGTTGGTGATTTCAGGATGAAAACGTAGGTGTTGATGTGATGTACTTGATGGTCTACCATGTCATAGTACTTGACCCTATTATTAATGTTATTGCTGGTGTCACTCCTCACAAAGCTGTGGAGATGATGTGTTTGTGCATTAATACCTGATTGATGTGCCCATGCATCTACATCTGCATTGGTTGCTCGTTGAGGGTTTAGGCAGGGTTTCATTATAAACACTGGGACAACTGCTGATATAAAAAGGGCTTTATACATTTGATTGATTGCACTCATGGCAAGCTGTTCCTCTCATAATTCCTCTCTCTTGCTCTCCATATCATCCACTGATAATCCCCACCATCTGGGTCTCAAACCAACAGCTCGTGTGTTCTGACGTGACCACTGAGTCGAAAGAGCAAATACACACACACACACACACACACACACACACACACACACACACACACACACACACACACACACACACACACACACACACACACACACACACACACACACACACACACACACACACACACACACACACACACACACACACACAAAGAGATCAGAGCAGATGAGAGAATGACAGATTACACCATTACACCTACAAACTCTGTTGTCTGGACACGTGATATCTGCCAGCAGTCAATGGGTTAATGCTGTCATCCCTGTGACCTCTAACCCAGACTCATGCCTGGTCCTGTAGATACTGACAGGAGACAAAAGATAGCAGATGAATAAAGGGGAAACAGGAGCCGTGGTTACACCTTGCATTAACATGTGGTTGTGGTCATCCGATCAAGATGATCCGATAACTATGGTAATAAAATGTCTCTTATATTCCCATAGTGTCCGTATTGTGACCAGATTCCCTGGTCCTTCCCTGTATGCAAATTAATCCACCTGCCTTGGACCTTCCTTATGATACAAGCTGTATACAGTAAATCAACAGAAAACAGCACACTTTTATAGTCAATAGTTTTACACATTATTACAGCCTATATTTGTTATCCAACGAGTTAAGACGGATATGCTACATAATATGCTACTGTCTTAATATCCTCTACCTGTCCACAGCTGTACAAATAAATATTATTTAATATATCTTATATACCTTACCATAGATTTTAAAAACAGTAAAACGGCTTTGTATGCCTAGGTACATGAGTTGTTTAGGGAGGTCTTAAGAAGGATTAGCATACCAAAAGTTTGTATTTTGAAGAACCTCTATGGTAACCTACAGCAAGACACTTGGTCAAACTATGAAAATGGATAAAAGGAGTATGCATGTAAAGCAAGTACTATGGCTTTATAAATGAATGAAGTGTAAATCCAAAGAGTCCTTCATAATGTACATCAACTTGGACAGTAGCCTCGCTCATGCTTAGAGAACGCTATGCGCATCAGTTTGGACATATTCTGCACTTTATTGCTGGCAATTTGTCTGGAAAATGCTCAAAGATTCACAGAATAGAATATAACATAAATAATCAAATCAAAAAGGATTGCATTATATTCCAGGATTCCGATTCTATTTTAGTAGAGGCCTAAACAGTTTTACCAAGAAAGAAAAAAAGGTACATGCTGGTAGAACGACTGTGGTTTGGTTTCCGACAAATAATTGATTAGTGACAATTCAGTAACGGAGTCTCTTTCACTCATCGATGGTTGATAGACTGATATACTAGCATTACAGAATTACAAACTGAACTGCGACCAGTTCAGTTAGCATTGGGTAGCATTGTTTCGACACAAGGATTCTAGGGCCCATAAGAAATTGGAACCCTTCCCTTGTGGTGTGACACTTAAAGCACAAAATCAGGTTAGCAGCAGTAAGCATTTCCTACCCTTTCACCTCAGTTGTAATATATCACCTTTGAACAATTATAGAAAAAAATGACTGAATGCATGAATTCCTTTCAAATTAGACATATAATACACGTACTAATATAGGCACTTCATACAAAAATCAAATTACCTTTAACCAGGAGCAGCATTCAGTTGAAATTAAGCATTTAAGCAAACAGATATTATTTTATGTTATAGCATGAGATTCAATGTAGTCCATGTTTCTGGTCATACCTCGTACCAATAATAATGATAAGTAGTATCAGAAGTAATGAAATTCATATTAATAGTGTTAGTAACCATAATATGAATCATGATAATATCAATAATGAGGATAATTTTAATTGTAGTAATAACATCAATGAAAGTAATAATAATATATAATATATAATATAATCATAATAAATAGTGGTAACCATAATGGTAGAACAAATGATTATATCACTGATAATAAATAAGAGGATTTGGTGTAGGACAGAGTCCATTCAGAAAGTATTCAGAGCCCTTGACCTTTTCCACATTTTGTTACGTTACAGCCTTATTCTAAAATGTATTAAATAAATGTTTTCCCTCAGCAATCTACACACAATACCCCATAATGACAAAGCAAAAAAACGTTTTTAGAAATTGTTACAAACTTGTTAAAAATAAAAAACGGAAATATGACATTTACTCAGTACTTTGTTGAAACACCTTTGGCAGCGATTGCAGCCTCAAGTTTTTTGGGGGTATGACACTACAAGCTTGGCCCACCTGTATTTGGGGAGTTTCTCACATTCTTCTCTGCAGATCCTCTCAAGCTCTGTCAGGTTGGATGGGGAGCGTCGCTGCACAGCTATTTGCAGGTCTTTCCAGAGATGTTCAATCGGGTTCAAGTCTGGGCTCTGGCTGGGCCACTCAAGGACATTCAGAGACTTGTCCCGAAGCCACTCCTGCGTTACCTTGGCTGTGTGCTTAGGGTCATTGTCCTGTTCGAATGTGAACCTCCAGCCCGGTCTGAGGTGCTGAGTGCTCAGGAGCAGGTTTTCATCAATGATCTCTCTGTACTTTGCTCCGTTCATCTTTTTCTCGATCCTGACTAGTCTCCAAGTTACTGCCGCTGAAAAACATCCCCACAGCATGATGCTGTTACCACCATGCTATATATATATCAACTTTTCGCTATTATGAGGTATTGTGTGTAGATCGATTAAATACATTTTTCCTCATAAATTTTAGATTAAGGCTGTAACGTAACAAAGTGGAAAAAGTCAAGGGGCATGATGATTTTCCGAATCCACTGTATGTACAAAAGTATGTGGACACCCCTTAAAATTAGTGGATTCGGCTATTTCAGCCACACTCGTTGCTGCCAGGTGTTTAAAATGGAGCACACAGCCATGCAATCTTCATATACATTGGCAGTAGAATGGCCTTACTGAAGAGCTCAGTGACTTTCAACGTGGCACTGAAATAGGATGCTACCTTTCCAACAAGTCAGTTCATCAAATTTCTGCCCTGCTAGGGTTGCCCTGGTCAACTGTTAGTGCTGTTATTGTGAAGTGGAAACATCTAGGAGCAGCAACGGCTCAGCCATGACGTGGTAGGCAACACAAGCTCACAGAACGGGACCGCTGAGTGCTGAAGCGTGTAGCTCATAAAGAAATTGCCTGTCCTCGGTTGCAAAACTCACTACCGAGTTCCAAACTGACACTGGAAGCAACGTCAGCCCAATAACTGTTTGTTAGGTTTCCATTGCCGAGCATTCGCTCACACGCCTAAGATCACCATGTGCAATTCCAAGGGAACACTGCTTGCCCCAATGCACTGTGCCAACTGTAAAGTTTGGTGGAGGAAGAATAATAGGCTGAGGCTGTTTTTCATGGTTCGAGCTAGGCCCCTTAGTTCCAGTGAAGGGAAAGCTTAATGCTACAGCCAACTTTGTGGCAACAGTTTGGGGAAGGCCCTTTGCTGTCTCAGCATGACAATGCCGCTGTGTACAAAGCAAGGTCCATACATAAATGGTTTGTCTAGATCAGTGTGGAAGAACTTGACTGGCCTGCACAGAGCCCTGACCTCAACTCCATCGAACACCTTTGGGATGAATTGGAACGCCGACTGCGAGCCAGGCCTAATCGCCCAACACCAGTGCCCGACCTCACTGATGTTCTTGTGGCTGAATGGAAGCAAGTCCTCACAGCAATGTTTCAACATCTAGTGGGAAGCCTTCCCAGAAGAGTGGAGGCTGTTATAGCAGCACATGGGGGACCATCTCCATATTAATGCCCATGATTTTGGAATGAGATGTTCAATGAGCAGGTTTCCACATACTTTAGGTCATATAGTGTATGTTACATACTGGTTAGGGGTAACGTTTAAAGTTATGGATAGTGATATAAAAAAATATTTGTGATTAGAAAGCTTGTTAATTATGTCCAGATAGTGATGACCCAGGGCCATAGTAAATGAGGTCCAGGCTTCTGAAACTACCATTAGAGTTGATCCCAAAGTTCTTGTGTGTGTGTGTGCATGTGTTTGTGTCTCTGTGTGAGTGTGTGTGTGTGTGTGTCCAGTTGCTAGAGGAGAGCGAGTTGAGTGAAGGGCATGAGCAGGATTAACTTCTTATGGCTGGGGGTAGTATTGAGTAGCTTGGATGAATAAGGTGCCCAGAGTAAACTGCCTGCTACTCAGGCCCAGTTGCTAATATATGCATATTATTAGTATATCGAAATGTTTAAACCTATTTTTCCATATATAGACAGACGCACCATATGTGTTAGAATAAAATCATCTACATATGCAGTGAGATTTTCTAATGCTTTAACTTCTTATGGCTGGGGGCAGTATTGAGTATCTTGCATGAATAAGATGCCCAGAGTAAACTGCCTGCTACTCAGGCCCAAAAGCTAGAATATTAGTAGATTTGGATAGAAAACACTCTGAAGTTTCTAAAACTGTTTGAATGATGTCTGTGAGTATGACAGAACTCACATGGCAGGCAAAAACCTGAGAAACAATCCAGGAAGTGGGAAATCTGAGGTTTGTAGTTTTTCAACTCTTTGCTTATGGAATATACAGTGTCTATGGGGTCAAATTGCACTTCCTAAGGCTTCCACTAGATGTCAATAGTCTTTAGAACCTTGTTTGATGCTTCTACTGTGAAGGAGGGGGCAATGGGAGCTGAATGAGTCAGTGGTCTGGCAGAGTGGCATGAGCTGACCACGCGCGTTCACGTGAGAGTTAGCTTGAGTTCCTGAAGACAGGATTCTCCGGTTGGAACATTATTGAAGATTTATGATTTTAAAAAACATCCTAAAGATCGATTCTATACTTCGTTTGACATGTTTCTACGGACTGTAATGGAACATTTTGACTTTTCGTCTGCTCGCGCGTCATGAATGTGGATTACTGGGCTAAACACGCGGAAAAAAGGAGGTATTTGGACATAAATGATGGACTTTATCGAACAAATCAAACATTTATTGTGGAACTGGGATTCCTGGGAGTGCATTCTGATGAAGATCATCAAAGGTAAGTTAATATTTATAATGTTATTTCTGACTTCTGTTGACAACATGGCGGATATCTGTATGGCTTGATTTGTTGTCTAAGAGCTGTACTCAGATTATTGCATGGTGTGCTTTTTCGGTAAAGCTTTTTTGAAATCTGACACAGCGGTTGCATTAATCTTTTATCAGTTGTTTATTATGAGTATTTTTGTAAATTAATGTGACTCTCTGCAAAATCACCGGATATTTTGGAACTACTGAACATAACGCGCAATGTAAACTCAGATTTTTGTATATAAATATGAATTTTATCGAACAAAACATACATGTATTGTGTAACATGATGTCCTATGAGTGTCATCTGATGAAGATCATCTAAGGTAGTGATTCATTTTATCTCTATTTCTGCTTTTTGTGACTCCTCTCTTTGGCTGGAAAATGGCTGTGTGTGTTTTTGTGACTAGGCTCTGACCTAACATAATCATATGGTGTGCTTTCGCTGTAAAGCCTTTTTGAAATCGGACACTGTGGTGGGATTAACAACAAGTGTATCTTTAAAATGGTGTAAAATAATTCTATATTTGAGGAATTTTAATTATGAGATTTCTGTTGTTTTGAATTTGGCACCCTGCACTTTCACTGACTGTAGTCATATCGATCCCGTTAGCGGGATTCAAGCCATAATTAATCGTGTCATGGTAAAACTTGCACTCCTGTAGATCTGTAATAATTGGATGGTGAAACTTGCATCCAGCCAACCAGAAAAGCAAGGCGAAGCATTTCAGGCATTCTTTAAAGTCAGCACAATCCTTGTCCGGTAAAGAAACAGTATTTTTTATTTATTTATCCAAGGCGTTTAGAATTGTGGAGTGGAGCTTTAATATTACACAATGACATCACGTTCCCTGAGGTACCTTCAAAATTACTCTGCAATCATAATTTCATCGGAAAACACTGTTACCATCAATAAAGAAAGTTTGACAAAAGAAAAATCTACCCCTGACGAACAGATAACATTTTTGTCGATCTTTAGAACATTTCTCCTATAGCTGCCATTTCTATTTTTATTTAACTAGGCAAGTCAGTGAAGAACAAATTCTTAGTTACAATGACTGCCTACACCGGCCAAACCCGGAACAATTGTGCGCCACCCTATGGTACTCCCAATCACGGCCGGTTGTGATACAGCTTGGATTTGAACCAGGGTGTCTGTAGTGGCTCCTCAAGTGCTGAGATGCAGTGCCTTAGAACCTTGTGCCACTCGGGAGCCCAAATGTTACAAATGTTGCAATGTATTTTTGTTGCAACATTGCTTTTGTGAAATAAACCTGGGTCAATGGAACCCTTCCTACTGACAGTAACTCAGTAAGCCATGTCAACTAACAATTTTTAGATTGGTAGTTAGTCCAGCCAGCTATCTAAACTTGTAGTAATCATGGCTGAATACCGACTGGGCATGCAGGGCACGTGCCCAGGGGCCTTGACCTCCAGGGGGCCCTCATTGATTTCGTTAGTCATTGTTAACATGGCATAAGTTATGGCAGGGGGTTTTTATTGCAGGAAATTATCTTTTCAACTGCAAACATTTTTCTACAAACGACTGCAAAATAGTTAGATTTACGTTAAATTAGCTGTAAAAATGCTAATTATTTGTCTCTGCACCATGGCAAAATAAGTAGAATTGTATGAAAAGTTTTGTAAAATTGCAAAATGTTCTCTCCACCACATAGCACGAGAGGCTCTAAATATTTTTTACTTATACAGTGGGGAAAAAAAGTATTTAGTCAGCCACCAATTGTGCAATGATGGAAATGATGGAGTAGCTACTCCTTAAAGCACTGCGAAGGAGCCATGATGTCCCTCGTGTACTTTTAGACTACACTCTTAGAAATAAAGGTGCTATCTAGAACCTAAAAGGGTTATTCGGCTGTCCACATAGGAGAACCCTTTGAAGAACCATTTTTGGTTCCATGTAGAACCCTTTACACAAAGAGTTCTAAATGGAACCCAAAAGAGTTCTACGTGGGGCCTCCCGGGTGGCGCAGTGGTCTACTGCGCCACACCTCCCTGGGTTTGAGCCCAGGGTCTCTGGACCGGGCGGCCCATGGGGCGACGCACAATTGGCCTAGCGTTATCCGGGTTAGGGAGGGATATCCTTGTCTCATCACGCACTAGCGACTCCTGTGGTGGGCCGGGCGCAGTGCATGCTGACCAGGTCGCCAGATGTACGGTGTTTCCTCTGACACATTGGTGCGGCTGGCTTCCGGGTTGGATGCGCACTGTGTTAAGAAGCAGTGCAGCTTGGTTGAGTTGGGTTGTGTTTCGGAGGACGCATGGCTCTCAACCTTTGTCTCTCCCGAGCCCGTAAGGGAGTTGTAGCGACAAGACAGTAACTACTAACAATTGGATACCATGTAATTGTTATACATGGAACCAAAAAAGATTCTACCAGCCAAATAACCCCTTTGGAACCCTTTTTTTCTAAATGTGTAGATGTAGACTATTGGAAAGGACACAGCATGGTGCCAATAAATACTTCATCTTTGTCACATCTTTGTTGATGTATCAGTTGGATTGATGTTAAGGCATCTTGATCAAGGACAGTAAATTCCTCGTATAGTGTTTCAGCAACTGTACAGTCAGAAGGTTAACGGGATTTCATTTTATGTGACAGAACAAGCTAGTATAGTGTACCATCTAAACCGTTGTGAAATATATTTTCCTTTACCAAAAATATTGTATTTTCAGCAGTTTGAAGCTGGTGTACGAAACAGAAAGTAAAACTTAAGAATGGGAAGCATTGAAATAGCGCACATAGAACAGATCTACCACTTCTTAGACTTGCTTTCATTCACAATGACAGATTTATAACACCACATTTCTATGTGAATTTGGTCACGTCGCCCAACAAGTTACATATTGCAGCTTTATTAACTGTGTAATGTGAGATGGGAAAACTGTGGAACCTAGCCAATATGGGCTACAACAAGAACCCAGAGTTGTTGGTCTAGTCATGGGCTAGGTGTCAGGCATTGAGGTTATGGGATGAACGCTATGTGATAAAGGGGGTAGACTTACAGTGATGCCCTGGTTGACAGATGTGGTTGGTACTTTAGCCAAGTCCTCTCGTTGGTTGACATGCAATCCATGTTGTATGTAGAGGATATTAAGCCTTGTCAGGTAGCCTGACGCTTAAGGGTCAATAACTGAAACGTAGTTGGTTCAAATCCCTGAGCCGGCAAGGTGGAAATATCTGCTGTTCTGCCCTTGAGCAATGCAGTTAACCCCACTACAACTACTCCTCGGGCACCGATGATGCTGATTCAGAGGGGTTGGGTTAAATGCTGAAGACATCATTCGGTTGAATCCATTCAGTTGTGCAACTGACTAGGCATCTGCTTTCCATCTATGACACTTACACATGTACGGTGTACAGTACAGATGGATAATCACGCTAGCAATGCACTCATGGCCACACCAGCCGTAATAACATTAACCATCCCAGCTAACACATTTGGTTCCTAGGAAGTTGTTGGAACGTATGTTTTTGGTTTCTCATTGGTGCTGGGAACTAGGCCATACGTTTCCTGACCAGTAGAACTGAAGTGAAAATTTCTCTCGTTCTGGAAACATACATTTTTAGGTTGTAGGGAGGTTCTGAGAGCATTTTAGTATGGTTCCCAGAACATTTTCCTGTGAAGTTTTATTAACGTTCTGAGAATGGAAATTCTAGGTTATTTGAAGGTAATAAAATAACGTTCTGAGAACATCTTTCAATAAGACTTTTAAAAGCACTGCTAGTTTGGGTTAACTGTTTTGAACTCCAAGCACAGACAGGACAGAGGAAAATTTATTTGCTTCGGCATTAATCATCATCAAATATTTGATTTTTATTGTGGCATGACGTCAGTGAGATTCAAACGTATGATCTTCTGTTCTCCATCCAGGGTGGAGCTAGCATGCCATGTCTTTCTTTACTCATACAAAGCTGTTCAAACAGATCCCATTTCAAAGGAAACAAGCACTCATTAAGATCAGGTGTGGCCAATTAATAGGGGCTGCCAACAAACTCCCGCTCCTCCTCTGGCGCTCATTGTCGCCAGTTTACTCATTATTATGCACACCTGCCACCATCGTTAAGCGCACCTGCGCTTCATGAGACTCATCTGGACTCTATCACCTTCCTGATTACCTCCACTTTATCTGTCACTCCCTTTGGTTCTTTCCCCAGGTGTTATTGACTCTGTTTCATGCCTGTTCACTACTCGTGTTTCTTGTTTTGTTTATTTATCAAATTCAATCCCTGTACTTGCTTCCTGATTATTAGTGTACATATTACAGAATAACGTCTCCCCCAAAGGGAAGCAACAGGGCTTTTTTTTCATATTTAAAAAATAAATACAATTCAACTGGTGACGTCGGGTCCAAGGGCGGCTGCCAACGCAACCGGGGATGCCCCAGCTGGCTAGTCAAGCTTCCATGCCTCAGCTGGCTTGATAGGTTCACAAACCTATTGCCGACGCTACTGGGGTTCCCGCGCCTCAGTTGGCTCTGCAGGTTCCCGCGCCTCAGTTGGCTCTGCAGGTTCCCGTGCCTCAGCTAGCTCTGCAGGTTCCCGCGCCTCAGTTGGCTCTGCAGGTTCCCGTGCCTCAGCTAGCTCTGCTTGTTCTTGGTTCTCGGGACTGTCCCTTTGGTCGGCGGCTGGAGCTGCGCATCAGGGACAGGATACTGTCCCGTCTACTCTCGCTCCTCCTCTTTGGTGCTCGTTGTTGCCAGTTTGCTCATTATTACGCACACCTGCGCTTCATGAGATCCACCTGGACTCCATCACCTTCCTTATTACCTACCCCTATACTGTATCTGTCACTCCCTTTGGTTCTTTCCCCAGGCGTTATTGATTGTTTGTTTCATGTCTGTATGCTACGTGTTTCTTGTTCTGTTTGTTAATTTATTCAATTCACTCCCTGTACTTGCTTCCCGATTATTAAGTACACGTTACACACTTCTTAATGTTCTCTGAACGTTACTAAAGATTTTATGAAAAGTTTTCTTACCATCCTCTGAACAGTTTGAGAACATGACTTTAAATAGAACCATTAGGAAATGTTATGCTGAGGTATTAAAATTCCCACAGGAGAATGTTACTAACATTCTCTGAACTACTCAATTAAATGTAAAGTTCCTTATGTGCGGATACTGTTCCAAAGTCAAGCAGCTATCCAGCACGATTCCCATGAAATTGTGGGAGGGTTGTATGCAAAATAACCATAGGACAACCACACTCACCAAGTGCTAAGAAACATAGTTCTCAATGTTATGTGCTAGCTGGGATTTGCCTGTTTTTCGAATTTCTCTCTCCCACACAAACACACGCATGCGTTGTTTGAGAATTAGTGCCTGTACAATCTTTGGCAGTAGTAGGTGTCTCAAATAAAATATTATTGGTTACATTCGCCGAATACAACAGTGAAATGCTAACTTACGAGCCCATTCCCAACAGTGCAAGGTTAAAAAGTAAGACAAATTTGATACAGAAAATATTAACACAAAAACAATGAGGCTATATACAAGGAGTACCAGTACCAAGTCAATGGGCAGGGGTAAGAGGTAGTTGAGGTAATGCAGTATGTGGGTAGGGGTAAAAGTGACAAGGCAATCAGAATATATAAATGGAGTAGCAGCAGCATACGTAAAGTGTGTCTGTGTGTCATCGGCAAACGTAAGGATGGTGTTGGAGTCGTGAGCGGCCACGCAGTCGTGGGTGAACAGTGAGTACAGGATGGGACTGAGCATGTACCCCTGAGGGGCCCCCCTGTTGAGGGTCAGCGTGGCGGATGTGTTGTTGTCTACCCTCACCACCTGGGGGCGGTCCATCAGGACATCCAGGATCTATTTGCAGAGGGAGGTGTTCAGTCCCAGGTTCCTTGGCTTAGTGATGAGCTTGGAGGGCACTATGGTGTTGAATGCTGAGCGGTTGTCAATGAACAGCATTCTCGCGTAGGTGTTCCTTTTTGTCCAGGTGGGAAAGGGCAGTGCGGAGTGCAATAGAGATTCCGTCATCTGTGGATCTGTTAGGGCGGTACGTGAATTGGAGTGGGTCCAGTATTTTTGGGATGATGGTGTTGATGTGAGCCATGACTAGCCTTTCAAGGCATCTCATGGCTACAAATGTGAGTGCTACGGGGCGGTAGTCATTTAGACAGGTTACCTTGTTGTTCTTAGGCACAGGGACTATGGTGGTTTGCTTGAAATATGTAGGTATTACAGACTTGGTCAGAGAGAGGTTGAAAATGTCAGTGAAGACACTTGCCAGCTGGTCAGTGCATGCTCTGAGTACACGTCCTGGTAATCCATTTGGCCCTGTGGTCTTGTGAATGCTAACCTGTTTAAAGATCTTACTCACATCGGCTACAGAGAGCGTGATCACACAGTTGTCTGGAACAGCTGGTGCTCTCACACATGGTTCAGTGTTGCTTGCCTTGACGCGGGCATAGAAGGCATTTAGCTCGTCTGGTAGGCTCACGTCACTGGGCAGATCTTGGCTGGGTTCCCTGTTGTGTAGAGACAATGAGTGTGTCAAATGTTTTGCTATCGGTGGTGTAGTGCCAGATAGAGCGTGGCTGTGCTGCACTTTGCTGTCTGCAGTAGGAAGTGAATGGACAGGCATTTAGCAGCTCTAGATGGACACGTTATCTCATTTACTGTTTATAATTACCTACCTGCTTATCTCCTCCCCTCCTCCCTTCTCTAACGTCTCTCCATCATTTCTCTCCAGAGCGTTCAGTAATTACCTCCTTCCCTCCATACCTTTCTCTCTGTCTTTCCTCATCTTACCCTAAAGTCACTCCTAATTTACTACTCCATGTTTATCACTCCAATATTTCCCATTTCTGTTTCCATTCATCTCCCTCAATACTCTCTCTGTCTCATCCTCCGTTTGTCTATCTGTCTCTGTCTTTTTCTTTCTCATTCTATTGCTCTCTCTCTGCCTGTCTGTCTCTGTGTCTGTCTGTCAAATTGTATTTCTAATTAAATTCACATGAGATTGGAATTGTATTGTTTATTTGTTTGTTTGTTGCCAAACCAATTCCAAATATAACTGGGCCTCAATAAAATGTCCCAAACCCAACAGCAACTTTTCCAACAAAGGCTTGAGAGGCTGCAGGATTCTCCCACCACTTCATCAATGAATTAATAATTAACGTTCCTACATATACACTGAACAAAAATATCAATGCAACATGAAACGATTTCAAAGATTTTACTGAGTTACAGTTTATATAAGGAAATCGGTCAATTAAAATAAATTCATTAGGGCCTAATCTATGGATTTCACATGACTGGGAATACAGATATGCATCTGTTGGTCACATATACCTTAACAAAAGGTAGGGGCGTGGTCTGCGGTTGTGAGGCCGGTTGGACGTACTGACAAATTCTCTAAAATGACGTTGGAGGTGGCTTATGGTAGAGAAATGAACATTCAATTATCTTGCAACAGCTCTGGTGGACATTCCTGCAGCCAGCATGCCAATTGCACACTCCCTCAAAATTCTTGACATCTGTGGCATTGTGTTGTGTGACAGACCTGCACATTTTAGAGTGGCCTTTTTATTGTCCCCAGCACAAGGTGCACCTGTGTAATGACCATGCTGTTTAATCAGCTTGTTGATATGCCACGCCTGTCAGCTGGATGGAACATCCTGGCAAATGAGAAATGCTCACTAACAGGGATGTAAAAAAATTTGGGCACAACATTTGAGAGAAGTAAGCTTTTTGAGTGTATGGAAAATGTCTTGTTCAGTATTGGAAGGAGGCTAACCAAAGTTACTGTAACATTATCAAATGTAATGGTTGTAGTGAGTCATGCATGGAGGACCAGACATACATGTAGGCTATTACAAGGTACCACTTAGGTTAATTAAGCTGGGATGCTGTTGAGTCAATTTGCCCCATTCCTTTGAGGAACTGAGGCTTGAATTAGAATAATATAATGAAGGTTGTGAGTGATGTGGATTTAATGTGGTTCCTTAAGTTCTGCTAGGCTTTACTTACTGTGCTTTACAACTCACTCACTCACTCTCTCTCTCTCTCTGGCAGTGTGTCTGGGTGCTCATGGGAGATATGCTCAGAAGTTGTTGACTGATTTGTTCGCTAACTACACCAACGCTCTGAGACCGGTAGAGGACACAGACCACATCATCAACGTCACACTGCAGATCACCCTCTCACAGATCATTGACATGGTAAACACGCACAAAAACATATACACAAATGCATACATACACAAGGTCACCACGATGACCCCACATGCACTACTTATCCTCTGTATAGGCCTCCTCTGATACTGTTTTCCCTGCAGGATGAGCGTAACCAGATCCTGACCACGTACCTGTGGATCCGGATGGTGTGGACGGACGCCTACCTCACTTGGAAGAAGGAGGACTACGATGGTCTCGATACCATCCGCATACCTAGTAGTTATGTATGGAGGCCTGATATTGTCCTATATAACAAGTAGGTCTGGCTGGTATTGAGACACATCGGTTCTTCCTGCAGGGGTTTGTTATCCTCTTCCTCACATTCCCTTTCCTCACCCTCCTCTGCTATGGACACAACCTGGACACCCTAGATGCTATTACTCAGGGGGTGTCAAGGCAACAGGTGTGCTTCTGATGCTCATCACAGTGTATTGGAGCAGTAGTTTTTTCACTAGTGTCAGGGGTTCTTCCTGGTTAGGTTACGTAGACAGGACGGTTGCCTGGCACTAGTTATAATTTATGGCAATGTCAACCTGAAATGAAAAATAAATAGAACTAAAGACAAGGTTGGTCGCCTGTCTTTTCTAGTATGCGGTTTTTACGCTTGTTTTTGGATACTAGTTGTTCTTGCCAAAACTAGCACCTGGATCTTGACGTACTGCTGTGCACAGGGTTTTGCATTGGGAAATACAGTATAAGTGGAATAGTCCTTCTATTTATTATTTCACAGTATCTTTTTCTCCCTTTATTTAGTTATGTTTTAATCTCTATTTGTTGTAATTACAACACACAACTGAATCAGTAAACCCTTTAGGATGGGCTTGACTTGAACATGTTCTATATCATTTTTTCCAGAGATTATATCTGGACAGGTGTGAGGGATGTGTGTTACATGAAACTCAAAATAATCCCCTTCCTGAGCTAACACTCTACCTGTTTAAATATTGAATCCCTGTTGGAGGATGGTTGGTATCAGGGGGATGCCACAGAATGCAGATTAAGTTCCTAAAATATGGCTTCTGAAAAAACTCCTTTGAGGGTGGTGACTATTAAAGTTCTATGTTCAGTCCAGTCCCCGTGATCAAGGTCAGAAATGTAGTGCGAGTGCTGAGTGTAGGAGTTGGCTATGAGAGGAGGGCTCCACTCCTGCCCTCCCCACTCTCGTTATGCCTCGACCATCACCTTTCAATCATCCTGCCTGACCATCATGACATCCTTTATCTCTCTGTGAGTCATTCAGGTTTCCTGTCGTTAACTGTCATTAACACTCTCATCTGCCTCTTTAACCACTCCATCTGTCTTTAAGTCTGTCTGTCTGTCTGTCTGTGTCTGTCTGTCTCTCTGTCTGTCTGTCTCTCTGTCTGTCTGTCTGTCTGCCTGCCTGCCTGTCTGTCTGTCTGTCTGTCTGTCTGTCTGTCTGTCTGTCTGTCTGTCTGTCTGTCTGTCTGTCTGTCTGTCTGTCTGTCTGTCTGTCTGTCTGTCTGTCTGTCTGTCTGTCTGTCTGTCTGTCTGTCTGTCTGTCTGTCTGTCTGTCTGTCTGTCTGTCATTAAGGTATTAGACACTCCATGCCCATCGTCCTTCCCTACATTTCTGCCCTCTGTCTTTTCCCAGTCACACCTCTAAAGAGTCTTTAGTCACTTGACAGTAAGTATATATTTTCTCTTTTTCTTTAATATCAATTGTAGATAAGAAATAATTTTCGATGGTTTTAATTGCCTTCTTTGTTCGCCAATGAATTCCTCACATACTCTTTCCCCTGGCTCTTCTCACTCCCTCCGTCTCTCCTCCTCCCATCATCCTTTTGCTATTTCTCCCCCATACACTCCCCCCTCTTTCCAAACTCCCTACTCCTCCTTCACCCTCCCTCTCACCTCTTACCCATATACTCTCCCTTCCTCGAACCTCCCCCCCCGCCCCCCTCAGTGCTGATGACCAGTTCTCCAGCTCTATGGAGACCAACGTGGTGATCCGTAACGACGGACAGATCATGTGGGACCAGCCGGCCATCAGTAAGAGCTCGTGCTCCGTGGATGTGTCCTTCTTCCCATTTGATGCCCAGCAGTGTCGCCTAACCTTCGGCTCCTGGACACACAACGGCAACCAGATGGACCTGGTCAACGCCCTAGACAGCGCTGACCTGGCCGACTTTGTGGCCAACGTAGAGTGGGAGGTCAGATTGATTCGTTTATTTTGCCACTTTTCTATACAGGCTAAGCCTGATCTTTATTCCCTTTTTGCACTTTATTGATTGAAAACACTTTTGCATTAGTAAGACTGTCTTATCTTGATGTTATTTTTACACTGAACAAAACTATAATTGCAACATGTAAAGTGTTGGTCCCAGGTTTCATGAGCTGAAATAAAAAAAATCCATGTATACAAAAAGCTTTTATCTCTGCACAAATTATGTTTAATTTTGTGCACAAATTTGTTTACATCCCTATTAGTAAGCATTTATTCTTTGCCAAGATAATCCATCCACCTGACAGGTGTGGCATATCAAGAAGCAGATTAAATGGCATGATCATTACACATGTGCACCTTGTCCTGGGGACAATAAAAGGCCGCTCTAAAACATTTTGTCACACAACACAATGCCACAAATGTCTCAAGTTTTTAGGGATCATACAATTGCCATGCTGACTGCAGGAATGTCCACCAGAGCTGTTGCCAGAGTATTTAATGTTAATTTCTCTACCATAAGCCGCCTCCAATGTCATTTTAGACTATGTGGCAGTACGTCCAACCTGCCTCACAAACATAGACCATGTGTATGGCGTCATATGGGCGAGCGGTTTTCTGACGTCAACATTGTGAACAAAGTGCCCTATAGTGGCAGGCATAAGCTACAGACAATGAACACAATAGCATTTTATTGATAGCAATTTGAATGCACAGAGATACCGTGACGAGATCCAAGAGTATGTACATGCCAGTCAATTTATTCCACAACGACCTCAGCAAACCATTTCTGTATGGACCTTGCTTTGTACACGGTGGCATTGTCATGCTGAAACAGGAAAGGGCCTTCCTCAAACTGTTGCCACAAAGCTGGAAGAAAAGAATTGTCTAGAATGTAATTTTATGCTGTAGTGTCAAGATTTCCCTTCACTGGAGCTAAGGAGCCTAGATCATGAAAAACAGCACCAGACCATTATTCCTCCTCCACTGAACTTTACAGTTGGCAATATGCATTCGGGAATGTAGAGTTCTACTGACAAGCGCCAAACCCAGATTCATCCGTCGGACTGCCAGATGTTGAAACGTGATTCATAACTCCAGTGTTTCCACTGCTCCAAAGTCCAATGGTGGTGAACTTTACACCACTCCAGCAGACGCTTGGCATTGCACATGGTGATCTTGGGCTTGTATGTGGCTGCTTGGCCATGGAAACTCATTTCATGAAGCTCCCGACAAACAGTTTCCAGAGGCAGTTTGGAACTTGGTAGTGAGTGTTGCAACCGAGGCCAGAAATGTTTTTATTATGAGCTACACGCTTTAGCACTCGGCAGTCCCGTTCTGTGAGCTTGTGTTGCCTACCACTGTTTCTCCTAGACCTTTCCACTTCCCAATAACAGCACTTACAGTTGACTGGGGCAGCTCCAGCAAGGCAGAAATGTGACAAACTGACTTGTTGGAAAGGTCTGCCACGTTGAAAGTAACTGAGCTATCAGTAAGGACTGCCAATGTTTGTCTATGGAGATTGCATGTGCTCGATTTTATATACATGTCAGCAATGGGTGTTTCTGAAGTAGCTGAATCCACATACTTTGGTGTATACAGTGTACGTGTGTTCTTATACCACTAGACTACCCCAGGCCACACATTTCTACTATTTTCCATGCTATCCTAACAACAGGTTCTGGGTATGCCAGCCAAGAAGAACGTGATCCTGTATGGCTGCTGCTCAGACCCCTACCCAGACATCACCTACACCCTGCACCTGAAACGCAGGGCCTCCTTCTACATCTTCAACCTACTCATCCCCTGCATGATGATCTCCTTCCTGGCCCCGCTGGGCTTCTACCTGCCGGCTGACTCTGGGGAGAAAGTGTCCCTGGGGGTCACTGTGCTGCTGGCACTGACCGTGTTCCAGCTGCTGGTGGCAGAGAGCATGCCACCCTCGGAGAACGTACCACTCATAGGTGAGGGGCTTGGGGGTGTTAGAAAGAGAGGGGGGGGGGGAGACCAGCTCGCCTCAGATACTTTTATAGATCTTCTTCTCCCATAAACTCGGGCAGAAATGTTTAGTGAATATTGAAGGGGTCTTGCTCAGCACAATGTCCTCATACAGCCTCTCTATGCTGCTCCATTTAACTGCCTGGAATAGTAGATATGTGATACACAGCAGTGAGACCTTTATGAATACTGAATAAGCATATTTTCTATGTACATTCACTATACTATTCCATATTTTATTGTGATAGTATTGGGATGAGCAAAAAGCACTTATTAAATTTGAATCAACTTTGAAATGCATGCAGAGTTAAACAAGAGTGTAGGCATTTTTGCATTTGTATTTCAATATAGCAATGATTTGAGTTGTAGTATTTGTGTGTGAGTTGTAGTATTTGTGTGTGCTTGGCTTAGAGAGCTGCTGTACTAAATTGTATTGGTGTATGTAGGATAATGTTGATGTAATGGTACAGAGGCCAGGCAAGTCGATATTGGCTGTCCAGATAATTTAATGTGCTGCAACCACAACTTGATAACCTATACCCTGCCTTCTCTCTCTGGAGCACTTATACGTGTCTGTCTATTTAACACGGTCTAGAATCCTGCAAGGCAGTGATGTTATGTTAGCCAATGTATACCATTACATTGAATGATTATGTTTGAATGTTTGAGTTGTTATACATGGAATAGACTGTATTGCTGATGACTATTTATCCACAGGGAAGTACTACATTGCTACCATGACGATGATCACCGCATCGACCGCCCTGACTATCTTCATCATGAATATCCATCACTGTGGTCCGGAGGCGCGTCCTGTCCCTGAATGGGCCCGCCGCTTCATCCTGCACTACCTGGCACGGATCTGCTTCGTCTTCGAGGTGGGAGAGAACTGCTTCACTGGCACCCCCAAGAAACAGGCCCCGCCTGAGCCCCCACCCGACCACAATATCAACCCCCAAACTAGAGGTACTAACTGGGATGTGAACGGGCAGGCCTGGGGGGGCATGGAAGGGAGGGGTGAAGAGGAAGTGGGAGGGGTGGGCGTAAAGACTCCAGAAGAGAAAGAGGAGGGGAATAGACTGGATGTGAAGAAAGGGTCATACCAAATGTTTGAGCCCAGTAGGTGGAAAGACGACCTGTTTGTAAGTATAGATGCAGAAGAGGAGGAGGAGGGAGCAGCAGGAAGAGAGAAGGGAGAAGGAGGAGAGGCAGAAAGAGAGAAGCGTTTCAGAGGAAAAATTGGGTGCATGGGAGGGGCAGAGGAAAAAAGAGGCAAAGGTGGAGGAGGAGGAGAGAGAGGAGGTGCAAGAGGAGGAGAGAGAGGCTGTGTGGAAGGAGGAGGTGAAAGAAGGAAAGGATCATTAGGAGGTGCAGAGGATAGGGGTATGAGGGAGGTGGTGGTGAGCGTCCAGTGTGTGTGTCAGCACCAGGCGCTCCGCAGGAACATAGAGTACATCGCCAGCTGCTATCATGACCAGCGTTCCACTCAGAGACGTACGGGTGAGTGGAGGAAGGTGGCCAAGGTCATGGACCGACTCTTCATGTGGCTCTTCTTTATCATGGTCTTCCTCATGAGCTTCCTCATTATGGGCAAGGCCGTCTGAGCACGTGCAGAGAGCAGAGGGAGAAGACTCCATGTACAAGTGACCCTCAGGCACAGATCTAAGATCAGATCCTACCCTTCCCAAATGCTGACCTTAACCATTAAGGAGGATCCAAAACTGACCTTAGATCAGTGTCTAATGGTAACTTTATCCTTCTCCGAGGGGCAGTAGGCCAACTAAACCATTCAGTTTTTACCACAGGAGATACTGTGTGTGGGGTTTTGTATGTACTGTATACTAGCTGTTAATATTCAGCAATGTGAGGTAGACTTAATTGATCTCATTTCATACAGAAGTAGTTTTCTGTGAGTCTAAAGTTTTTGTAGGGGAGACAGGAACAAACTTCATCTGTGAAATGGAGCCAAAGTAATTCTTCTGCCACCTGGCGACTATTATAAACACAAAGACACAAAGTTTAACAAGATCACATTTTTATA
The DNA here is from genome assembly GCF_002021735.2 of Oncorhynchus kisutch. Taxonomy (NCBI): domain Eukaryota; kingdom Metazoa; phylum Chordata; class Actinopteri; order Salmoniformes; family Salmonidae; genus Oncorhynchus; species Oncorhynchus kisutch. The sequence goes on along the minus strand of NC_034201.2, from coordinate 18,942,049 downwards.
TTACAATAACTTTTAAGGCTCTTCGTCCTTTTACTGATTTACTGTATGTGAATCATTTTAAGTGTACCTCTCAGGCCTTCCAGTCACTACATGAGAACGACAGTACTTTATAAGTGCACACCTGAGAAGTGCACACTTTCTTTGAGTGCACTTGACGCTGTTGAAGATTTGATGTGTAGATATAGTATAGAATGACAATGCTAAAATAATAGTAGTGGTCCATGCTTAAGAAGACTAATGTATCCAATGCTTATCACTTGTCTTGTACCATAAACAATATTGCATATGTACAAGTACGCCATTAAATGTATTAAATATTTCATAATATCCAAATCCCTCTGACTTTTTCACTTTGTAACCCCAGGAAAACATTTCAGAGTGAGTCATGAAAGGCAAAGGAATACTGTTATACACTCATCCATTCCATTTGTGAGGAATAGGACAGGATACATGGAAGAGAATGAGGGGGACGGTACAATAGGACATGTAGTAATGTAATCCAATAACCCTTTAACATCATTAGGGCTTTGTGAATGAATTAGAAAAGCCATTTAACCTTAACTTTAAAACCCATTGGAGAGTTCTGTTGTGACGGTACAAGGGTAATCTCCCTCATCCACTGCCAGACACTAATTCTGCTCACGATGACAACCATTCATATACACTCCCTAACTACACACACTGTAGATAACAGGATTTTCATAGGCTTTGAACCGGACCACTTAAACTTGCTTAGTGGAGTGGTGCCAGGGAAATAACCTCTCCCTCAACGTAAAAAAAAATGAAGGAGCTGATTGTGGACTTCAGGAGACACTGATCATTATTCACGATTCATTCAGGACGATCTGTAATCACGGTAGCATCCACATTAATGTAGCAGTGCTTAGAAAAACATTATATTGTTATTTACAATAAAAGTGACTCCAAGATGATACAATACATTATTTACCATTCATTCCTATTGGGCACAAAATAATCTGAAACAACCCAAACAGCAAATGCATCTAAATTTGTAGAAGCTTGATGCAATCATTGCGTGCTAGGGATATGGGACCAAATACTAAACCTTTTACTATTTTAATGCACAAATGAATTTGTCCCAATACATTTGGTGGGACTATGTACAAAAAGTGTTATAATTTCTAAACGTTTCACCCAATATCGATGAAAATACTCTCAAATTAAAGCTGACGGTCTGCACTTTAACCTCATAGTCATTGTATCATTTTAAATCCAAAGTGCTGGAGTACAGAGCCAAAAAACTAAAGTAAATGTCACTGTCTGTCACACCTACTCCTGCTCCCTCCTACCGGCGCTCAACATCAACGGTCCTGCTCACGATGACACCAGTCCTGGCAACCCACATTACACACACCTGGCAACCATCATTGTGTTGTGTTCGCCCATTGCTCATGTTTGTTCAGTTTATCGGGTAGAGAGATCTGCACAACGCATCACCGGGGTCAAACAACCTGCCTTCCAAGACACCTACACCACCCGACGTCACAGGAAGGCCAAAAGGATCATCAAGGACAACAACCACCCGAGCCACTGCCTGTTCACCCCGCTATCATCCAGAAGGCGAGGTCAGTGCAGGTGCATCAAAGCAGGGACCGAGAGACTGAAAACAGCTTCTATCTCAAGGCCATCAGACTGTTAAACAGCCATCATTAACATTGAGTGGCAGCTGCCAACATACTGACTCAAATCTCTAGCCACTTTAATAATTAAAAATGGTATGTAATAAATGTATCACTAGTCACTTTAATAAACAATGCCACTTTATATAATGTTTACATACCCTACATTACTAATCTCATATGTCTCTCATAATCTCCTGCCTATACCGTTTGGCCATCGCTCATCCATATATTCTTATGTACATATTCTTATTCATTCCTTTTTACTTGTGTGTATAAGGTAGTTGTTGTGAAATTGTTAGATTACTTGTTAGATATTACTGCATGGTCGGAACTAGAAGCACAAGCATTTCGGTACACTCACATTAACATCTGCTAATCATGCGTATGTGACCAATAAGATTTGATTTGACTCACCTTCTGCACCTGACTCCCGGTGTATACGTTACTGTCTCAATCATTTTGGAGCTCACTGTAACTGCCAAAATAAAGTAAACACCAACATAAAGCGTCTTAATAGGGCTTTGGGTCACCACGAGCCAGAACAGCTTCAATGCACCTTGGTGTAGATTCTACAAGTGTCTGAAACTCTATTGGAGGAATGAAACACCATTGTTCCGCAAGAAATGTCATAATTTTGTGTTTTGTTGATGGTGGTGGAAAACGCTGGCACCGCTCCAGAATCTCCTGGTGACTGACTCAGATCTGGTGACTGAGATGGCCATGGCATATGGTTAACATCATTTTCTGAAACCACACCTGTTTAGAAGCACCTACTTTCAATATACTTTGTATCCGTCAGTCACTCAAGTGTTTTCATTATTTTGGCAGTTACCTGTATGTATCCTCGACATTTTGAACTCCTGAATAATTCTGCTGGTATTTGAGCTGATGATGTCAAATACCCATTGGGACAATAATGAGAGTGGATGTTTTGCCAGCTTTTAAATTCCCTTAAAACTGAATCCATGTAAAAGCAGTGACCTTTGTATCCCTCCCACACAAAAAATGCCAAATAGTGACGTGTGTGTGTGCGTTCGTGCCTGCGTGACATCCATCGGATTAGTGAGTTTTATGGCCATAGCCTTTAAAAGCACTTTGAGTTACTTACCACAGTGATATGTTTTTGTAAGAGGGAACAGTTGTTTACAGAGCACAGAGAAAGCACAGGGAACTGCACCTGCTGATTTGGCCTCATTTTTTTGCTTGCTCCTCAATAAATGCTGGCGGCCATGACAGAAGCCAAACATGAGTTGACTTGGGGTTGTGATTTGATGTGGGTGTTTCTTGGGTGTGTCCTTGCCACCACCAAGCAACACCCATCTGTCAGAACCTTACCTGCAGCTGTTCCCGCCCACTCAATCACAACAAACAAGCCTCCTGCAGGTTGAGTTCAATAAATACAAGCAGATGTATGGTGAGATGCCAGAAGAAGCTTTGAATAGGTCAATAGCCTACAGAGTAATATGAGAAGAATGCAATTTCTAGATGTAGATCGTTTAGAATATCTAAGTGTTTTAATAACTTGTCATGACTTTCACTCTTGTGTGAGGATCAAAGAGAGCCCCCTCCCCTCTCTCCCACCAGAGAGGAAGTGGGGGGGTTATGACTTTAACGTCCGGTTGTAAACTTTCTCTCTCTGGATCGGCAGTATTTAACAAAGGAATCTAATGTGTGTAGAGAGAGAATCTGCCGCCAAAACTCCAACATCCAAAAGTGGATAATGAAACAATATTTCTAACATAAAGAATGTGGAAAATGTTTGGTGGGGATCCAAACAATGATCAAAAGTGTATTCCTTTGTGAGGTCATTAAGGCTGGTATAACATGATAACTGTAACTCTACTAATGTAGGTCCAAGTTATCAGATTTAAATATTGTAAAACATATATGATTAAATATGAAACTATTTGTGAGAAGATTAAATGTGATTTTAGCCTTCTAAATGAGAATTTTTTTTCATATAAACTCCAAGTCAGTATCCACGTCCACGTGAGCACAGACATTGTGGCAACGTGATGGAACCGCCCTCCAAGGTGAGTGCATAAAAGGACTGCTAACTAAATTTACATTAGATCTGTACACTTGCAGTGCGAGCTGAATATGTTAGAAATGGTTAAATCTCTACAAACCAGCGGGACCGACAGTGTGAGCTGAATGTTACAAAATGGTTAGAAACTCTTAATACGAGTGAAGAAGAAAATCTCTAGAGACCAAAACATGCCGGGTTGCTGCTGGTGTGTAAAGTGGTCCTAGCTATACCCTGAATAATCAATCATTGAGACCAGAGAATGTGAACACAATTCAGACGTTGAAATGGTTGCAATTAAAACTAACAGACCAGAAAATGGTAAGACTCTGAAGCTCTCGAGTGAAGAAGATAAAGACTACATCGGAACATTCAGTCTGCAGCTGTTTAAGTACTTAAGTTTAGTAAACTCGACCAGGCAATTTCAATAGAGAGAGACAACAAAGACCTCCAAGCGTAAAAATGTACATTGCAATTATTTTTGAATGAGCGGTGGTTCATGTGCAAAGTATTCACATTCCCACAAGCATAGTTTTCCAACTGTATGTACAATGGGTCCCCTCTGTCTCTCCCGTTCTTTCTTTCCCCACCCCTTTCCATTGTGTAACAAGTCATCATATCGGGTTAGTCCACTAGGGACTTTTCATTGCATTATGTTAGTAATCAATTCAACCTATACTATGTGTATTTATGTATTTTGTGTGATTATTTAGTTAGTTAGTAAATAAATAATTAAGCCAATATGTGTATTGCTGATTCATACATTAGATTAGAGTTTGTGCAGATATCCAAGGATTTTGTGACTTTCAGAATGAGATTGATGAAGTAATGATTAATAATTGACTGATTGATGTAAGAGATATAAATATCTTTAGAGTTTAAGTCGAGAGATAGTAACTCATTAACTTCTTGGTCACAGGGGGCAGTATTTTCACGTCCGGATGAAATGCATGCCCAAATTCAACTACCTGCTACTCATACCCAGAAGATAAGATATGCATATTTTTAGTAGATTTGAGCATAAAACACCCTGAAGTTTCTAAAACTGTTTGAATCCTGTCTGTGAGTATAACATAACTTATTTAGCAGGCAAAACACCGAGGACAAACCATTCAGATTTATTTTGTTTTGAGGTCACTCTCTTTTCAATGGTTTTTCATTGGGAATCCAGATTTCTAAGGGACCCTCTTGCAGTTCCTACCGCTTCCACTGGATGTCACCAGTCTTTAGAAATTGGTTGAGGTTTTTCCTTTGTGTAATGAAGAAGTAGCCCTGTTCAGAACAAGGGTCACTTGTAGTGTACTGTTAGAGGAGTGTGACCAGAAAGCTAGCTACAGTTTGTTTTCCTCCTGTATTGAACACAGATCATCCCGTCTTCAATTTTATTGATTATTTACTCAAAAAAATACGTTGTTGTATTACAAAAGTAGTTGTTGTAAGTTGTATTACAAAAGTAGTTTGAAATGTTTTGGCAAAGTCTAAAGGTAACTTTTGAGATATTTCGTAGTCACGTTACGCAAGTTGGAACCGGTGTTTTTCTGGATCAAACGCGCCAAATAAATGGACATTTTGGATATATATCGACAGAAATAATCGAACAAAAGGACCATTTGTGATGTTTATGGGACATATTGGAGTGCCAACAAAAGAAGCTTGTCAAAGGTAAGGCATGAATTATATTTTTATTTCTGTGTTTTGTGTAGCGCCTGCAGGGTTGAAATATGCTTTTCTCTCTTTGTTTACGGAGGTGCTATCCTCAGATAATAGCATCATTTGCTTTCGCCAAAAAGCCTTTTTGAAATCTGACATGTTGGCTGGAATCACAACAAGTGTAGTTTAATTTTCTATCTTGCATGTGTGATTTAATGAAAGTTTAATTTTTATATTAATTTATTTGAATTTGGCGCTCTGCATTTTCCCTGGCTTTTGGCCAGGTGGGACGCTAGCGTCCCACATATCCCAGAGAGGTTAAAGAACTTTTCCCGTGGTGCCCCATGACTGCTAATGTGTTAATTGTTACATGATTAATTTAATCATGTAACAATTAAACATAGTTAATTGATTTGATAAAATAACAGTCGTCACATTAATGGTAGTCCAGTCACGACAAACTTTCAAATGTAGTAACAAGTCCATGTAGAATAAATATGCCTTTACATATTAGCAGTGTTCTGCACATTTAATCTTTTATTGTCATTCCCAGCTGATACAGATACTGTGCCTCTCAACAGTTTGTCTGGTGGTAATTGGGCTACCTTGGCAAACATGTCAGAGTGGTCATATCTTCCTGTGTGGTGTCCCGTAAACACTGAGTATACAAAACATTAAGAAAACCTGCTCTTTCTATGACATAGACTGACCAGCTGAATCCAGGTGAAAGATGTGGTCCCGTATTGATGTCAGTTGTTAAATCCACTTCAATCAGTGTAGATGAATGGGCAGAGACAGGTTAAAGAAGGAATTGTATGCCTTGAGACAACTGAGACGTGGATTGTGTAGGTGTGCCATTCAGAGGGTGAATGGTCAAGACAAAATATTTAAAAGCCTTTGAACGGGGTATGGTAGTAGGTGCCAGGCGCACCAGTTTGTGTAAATAACTGCAACACTGATGAGTTTTTCACACTCAACAGTTTCCCGTGTGCATCAACAATGGTCCACCACAGAAAGGACAGAGAGACAACATGACACATGTGGGAAGCATTGGAGTCAACATGGATCCAGCTTCACTGTGGAATGCTTACGGCACCTCGTAGAGTCCATGCCTTGACAAATTGAGGCTGTTCTGAGGGCAAGGGGGGGGGGGGGTGCAACATAAATTAGGAACACCTTCCTAATATTTATGTATACTCAGTGTAATGTTTGGAATACCCTGATGCTGGTGCAGAATACAAATGGTTTCTCCCTCCCCATATTGACTGATACCATTTAAAAATACCCAATACAAGTAAAAGTTGTCTAGTAAAATTGTAATGCCGAATGCCGGGTTTCTCTCCATTCAGAGACATCACTATCAAGCCTGTCTGTCAGTCTGGACATCACATCATCTTGCAAGTCTCCATACATGTTTCTATGAACACGTACACACATAGTCACTGATCTATACCAATGGCAGTTAGGATAGTTAATATCTGACACACAAACAGGTACAATGTTGAAGTTTGAACAGGTCAGACTAAACCTACCTAGTTCTGTTCTCCCCATCGACAACCGTTGATGAGCAGACAAGTGGTGAGGCTGGAGGTGAGGTCTTTGCCAGAGCCCTATTGATGGGCATAGTTCAGCTCCCGGCCCCTCATCAAAGATACTGGTTGGTCACAGACAAACAGTAGACTCTAATTTATGTGCTCTGCCACCTGGAGTTGCATGGAAAATGGTCCGGGAGGACTAGTAAGCCCTTCCCTTCCTCTGAGGGGTCCAAAATATCTGTTACAGTATTCAGAGGACTAACTATTGAATGAGTTATAGATACCAAACATGGATAATATAGCATTATTCTATCTGAAGTTGTTCACTGAGGATAAATCTGATGCTATCTATGTGGATGTATTATCTCTGTGGTTACTTGTATCTGTACAGGGTGAACTCTGAATTACATTATGGAAAGGGGTTTTATTATCTTCTCATGAATTCTGTCTTTGTGATGGGGATGACACATTGGTGTCATCCCCATCACAAGTTCTTTGATGCTGTGACACCATGTGGAGAGTGGGCCTTGGTGGTCAGATTACACTGTAAACTTGGTATTGTTTGATTGGCCAATGGCTGTTGGTTTTGGGTTGAAAGATTACACCTTCAGATGTTATAATTAACTGCCTTTGTTCTCCTTCTTATCCTGTATCCAGTCCATTGAGGAAGGTTGTATTATCAATTCTCATTACCTATGCTTATAGGCCTCTGGCCTAGTAAGCAGCTCTTTGTTCATGCTTTGTCCTGTAAGTTAACCTTAGGATCTATATTCTCAGAATAATGTATTTTAATGCTTGTAACGTAAGCTGTATGTCTTGTTTGTGCACAATGTTAATTAAATATTTACCTTTTTATATAGCCAATTCTCAGACCAATTATTTTCTAGTCACTAGTTTCCAAATGCTTGCTTGTATGTTTAAATTATCTTTATGGAGTCTATTGAATAGGCTATTTGCTTAGTCTTATTACGAATCACATGTCAGGTACAGTATAATGGAACTAACCTGATCACTGTGTTCACCTTTCTATTTCACTTCAGATATCATAAAATGTGAAGTGAAATAGAATGGTGAACACAGCGATCAGGCTGAATCCACCAGGCTAGTTTACGCCCTAGAAATAGAAAATAAGCATAAAATAATGTCAGTTTACATAAATGATGTTTCACAACTGGGTTATCAAATGAATGAAGTGGGTTACCTTCTGTATTTGTGCCGTAGACATGGGTTTAACCTCAGAGGCTGTGGACTGTTTAGTTCTGAATTACACTAACTTAGAGTGGCATGGAAATACGGTGACATTACTAAAGTAGGCAAATAATTGGTAGGAAACAACTTTTGCCAGAGATGGCAATGTTGCCATTACTGTTACTGGCAAAAGAGGGCTTGATTTGTAGACATAATTGTAATCCAAAACCCAACCTTCATTTACTTGTTGTAAAGCACTGAGGTTCCAAACTCCATTTTAGATGAGACTGACTTTATGACCCAAATTATCCTATTTACACTTTGTAGTCAATTTTCACAAGAATAAATGTTTTTGACTCATATCAATGACCCGAAGGGATTAGTTGGTTTATAGGGGCAGTCGCTTTTTAATGACCCCCCCCCCCCCCCCCCCACACACACACTGCCCCCTCATGACACCCCCTCCCTCCTCCAGATAGGGTCCTAATGAGTCCTGTGGGTGTCTCATAACCTCCAAGCTCATATCAAGTCATTATAACCTTGTTACCAACAACACACTCTTCTGTAGCAGGGAATTACAGAATAACATCATGGTTGTGTTTGTTTGCCTATTTCAAAGTATAGTTAGTCTTCGTGTCGGTGGATGCACTGTGAATTATAATGATTTATTACATTTGTAAAGCACATTTCATTTTACAGAATCATCTCAAAAGTGCATATTATTTTATTTGGGGACACAACTAGACAGGGCAAATGACACAAAGACCCCAGCTGACACTATAAAGTACAAGCACACCAAGGAGCACAGCTTTCAACAGAAAATCTTCCTAAAGAGAAATGTCTTTAAGCCGTTTTAAAGGAGCCCACAGTTTGTGGTGCCTTCAGGTGGTCTGGGAGGGCATTCCAGAGGCTGGGGGCAGTCGATACCTCAAGGAGCGGCATTTGGTCCTGGGGGGCGTGGAGGAGCAGGCTATCGCTTGATCTGAGGGTGGTGTTATGGAGGGAGAGCAGTTATTTTAAGATAAGGAAGGGCATTGCAATGAATGAGATGGGGAGACAGTGCAGAGATGCCAGGGTGGGGGAGATGTGATGGTGTTTCCACACTCTCATCAAGATCCTGGCAAGGATCTTCTGGATGTATTGGAGATTCTGGAGACTCCTGCCAGGGATCCCGAGGAAGAGTGAGTTGCAATATTATTATTTTGACATTTTTTATTTCACCTTTATTTAACCAGGTAGACCAGTTGAGAACACGTTCTCATTTACAACTCTGACCTGGCCAAGATAAAGCAAAGCAGTGCGACAAAAACAACACAGTTACACATGGAATAAACAATCCTACAGTCAATAGCACTGTGTGTGTAAAGAGTCCTGTGTGTAGCTGGTGAGAGAGTCAGGCGCAGGACAGCAGATACGAGTAAATAAACGTGCTTTACTCAAAAAAGACAATGATACAATGTAACATCTTGAGCACAAACAGACGGACCGAAATACGATAAACAATCACTCACAAAAACCATGTGGGGAACAGAGGCTTAAATAATGAACAAGTGATTGTGGGATTGACAACAGGTGTGTGTGAAACAAAGACAAAACAAATGGAAAATGAAAAGTGGATCGGCAGTAGCTAGAAAGCCGGTGACGTCGACCGCCGAACGCCGCTCGAACAAGGAGAGGGTCCAACTTCGGTGGAAGACGGAACAGCGTGCAAATGTAGTAATATTAGGTAGGTAAGGCGATAAATAGGCCATAGTGGCAAAATATTTATAACTTGGCAATTAAACACTGGAGTGATAGATGGGCAGAAGATGAATGTGCAAGTAGAGATCCAGGGGTGCAAACGAGCAAAACATTTAAATAACAATATGGGGATGAGGTAGTTGGGTGGGCTATTTACAGATGGGCTGTGTGCAGGTGGAATGATCGGTAAGCTGCTTTGACAGCTGATACTTAAAGTTAGTGAGGGAGATAAGACTCCAGGTTCAGTGATTTTTGCAATTCGTTCCAGTCATTGGCAGCAGAGAACTGGAAGGAAAGGCGGCCAAGAAGGAGTTGGCTTTGGGGATGACCAGTGAAATATACCTGTTGGAGCGCGTGCTATGGGTGGGTGCTGCTGTGGTGACCAGTGAGCTGAGATAAGACTTATAGATGACCTGGAGCCAGTGGGTTTGGCAACGAATATGAAGCGAGTGCCAGCCAACCAGAGCATACAGGTTGCAGTGGTGGATAGTATATGGGGCTTTGGTGACAAAACGGATGGCACTGTGATAGACTGCATCCAATTTGCTGAGGAGAGTGTTGGAGGCTACTTCGTAAATGACATTGCCGAAGTCGAGGATCGGTAGGATGGTCAGTTTTACGAGGGTATGTTTGGCAGCATGAGTAAAGGATGCTTTGTTGCGAAATAGGAAGCCGATTCTAGATTTAATTTTGGATTGGAGATGCTTAAAACTTCTTATGGCTCAAATCCCGTTAACGGGATCGATTTGACAACAGCCAGTGAAAGTGCAGAGCATGAAATTCAAACAACAGAAATCTCAAAATTTAAATTCCTCAAACATACAAGTATTATACACAATTTTAAAGATAAACATGTTGTTAATCCAACCACAGTGTCCGATTTCAAGAAGGCTTTACGACGAAAGCATACCATGCGATTATGTTAGGTCAGCTCCGAGTCACAGAAAAACACAGCTATTTTCCAGCCAAAGAGAGGAGTCACAAAAAGCATAAATAGAGATAAAATGAATCACTAACCTTTGATGATCTTCATCAGATGGCACTCATAGGACTTCATGTTACACAATACATGTATGTTTTGTTCGATATCATTCATATTTATATCCAAAAATCTCAGTTTACATTGGCGCGTTATGTTCAGTAATGTTTTGCCTCCAAAACATCCGGTGATTTTGCAGAGAGCCACATAAATTTACAGAAATACTCATAAATGTTGATGAAAATTACAAGTGTTATACATAGTTTTAAAGATAAACTTCTCCTTAATGCAACCGCTGTATCAGATTTCAAAAAAGCTTTAAACCGAAAAACACCATGCGATAATCTTAGTACAGCGCTCAGCCACCAAAACAAGCCATACAAAAGTCTGAAAAAGCATTATAAATATGCATTTGCCTTTTATGATCTCTTATGATCGTAATGCACTCCCAGGAATCCCAGTTCCACAATAAATGTTTGTTTTGTTCCATAATGTCCATAATTTATGTCCAAATACCTTCTTTTTGTTTGCGCGTTTAGTCCAGTAATCCAAATGCACAAGGCGCGGGCACTAGGTCCAGACGAAAAGTCAAAAGATTTCCATTACAGTTCGTAGAAACATGTCAAACGATGTATATAATCAATCTTTAGGATGTTTTTATCATAAATCTTCAATAATATTCCAACCGGACAATTCCTTTGTCATTAGAAATTGAAGGGAACGGAGCTTGTGCTCACGGCCGCGTGCATAACTAAACTAAAAGCTTTCTGCCAGACCCCTGGTTGAAACAGCACTTATTCGCTCCCCTTTCACAATAGAGCCTGAAACAACGTTCAAAGACTGTTGACTTCTAATGGAAGCCTTAGGAAGTGCAATCTGACCCAATTTACACTGTATATTGGATAGGAAATCACTTGAAAAACTACAAACCTCAGATTTCCCACTTCCTGGTTAAAAATTTCTCAGGTTTTTGCCTGCCATATGAGTTCTGTTATACTCACAGACATTATCTTAACAGTTTTGGAAACTTTAGAGTTTTCTATCCAAATCTACTATTTATATGCATATTCTAGCTTCTGGTTATGAGTAACAGGCAGTTTACTTTGGGTTACGCTTTTCATCTGGATGTGAAAATACTGCCCCCTTGCATAAGAGGTTAATGTGAGTCTGGAAGGAGAGTTTACAGTCTAACCAGACACCTAGGAATTTGTAGTTGTCCTCATATTCTAAGTCAGAACCGTCCAGAGTAGTGATGCTAGAAGGGCAGGCAGGTGCGGGCAGCATCAGTTGAAGAGCATGCATTTAGTTTTACTTGCATTAAAGAGCAGTTGGAGGCCACGGAAGGAGTGTTGTATGGCATTGAAGCTTGTCTGGAGGTTTGTTAACATGGTGTCCAGAGAAAGACCAGAAGCATACAGAATGGTGTCGTCTGCGTAGAGGTGGATCAAGAGAATCACCAGCAGCAAGAGTGACATCATTGTTGTATACAGAGAAAAGAGTCGGCCCGAGAATTGAATCCTGTGGCACCCCCATAGAGACTGCCAGAGGTCCAGACAACTCTAAGAAGTAGTTGGTGAACCAGACGAGGCAGTCATTTGAGAAACCAGGGCTGTTGAGTCTGCCGATAAGAATGCGATGATTGACAGAGTTGAAAGCCTTGGCCAGGTCGATGAAGACGGCTGCACAGTACTGTCTTTTATCGATGGCGGTTATGATATGTTTTAGGACCTTGACCGTGGCTGAGGTGCACCCATGACCCACTCGGAAACCAGATTGCATAGCGGAGAAGGTACGGTGGGATTCGAAATGGTCGGTGATCTGTTTGTTAACTTGGCTTTCGAAGACTTTAGAAAGGCAGGGTAGGATAGCTATAGGTAAATAACAGTTTGGGTCTAGACGGTCTCCCCCTTTGAAGAGGGGGATGACCGAGGCAGATTTCCAATCTTTTGGGAATAGGCAATAGTCCAGCCTTGAGGAGATAAAAGCATGGACAAGCTCCTCTGAGTCAGACTGAGTGAGAGTGGGGACGATGTTTGGCAATGTTTTTCAGGTATTGAATGGCACTTTACACAGCTGTTTGATGTGGCTGTCAAAGGTCAGAGAGGAATCAAGCTTAAGTGTTACACAAGTGTTTGAGAGTTAACCTGGGGCCGCATGTAGCGTGTGGAGTCCTTAGGGTGTACGTGTGTGTGTGTGTACGTGCGTGAGTCTGTTTGATGTAATAGCTCATTAAGAGAGGTGATGGCCCCAGGTGTCTGCATTGAACATTCTCTGAAGTGAAGACTAATAGGGCAGTGTCAACATAAACACACTTTACCTACTAATTAAAATCCCACTAACTATCATGGACCCTTATGACCTCACTATCACATACACAAAACAAACACATGAACGCACACACTTGCATGCTGCCACAGGTTAATTGGGGAATGGCAAACTCCCCTCTCTCTGTATCTCTGGCACCCCTTCTCTTGTTCACTAAACCTGTCTCTTTGGAAAATAATGCAAATTAAGCCTTAAGTTTATAATTCCGGTATATAACAAACTGACTAAAACTATATTGGCACAGGGTGAGACCCAGATGCAGACACGGAGGCAGATGGTTAGAGTCTCTGATATTTATTAGTATCCAAGGGGCAGGCAAGAGAATGATCGTGGACAGGCAAAAAGATCATAACAAGGTCAGAGTCCAGGAGGTACAGAGTGGCAGGCAGGCTCGAGGTCAGGGCAGGCAGTATTGTCAGCCAGGCGGGTTCAGAGTCAGGGCAGGCACCTGTCAAAACCGGGAGGACTAGCAAAAGAGATTTTTAAAAAGCAGAGGCACGGAAAAAACACGCTGGTTGACTTGACAAGACGAGACGAACTGGCACAGAGAGACAGAAAACACAGGGATAAATACACCGGGGAAAATAAGCTACACGTGGAGGGGGTGGAGACAGTCACAAGGACAGGTGAAACAGATCAGGGCATGACGACAACACGACTTGTGCTTTGTGTGCAGTGAGTGTTCCCTCTGCTGTTGACGTGTCTGGCCCTCCCAAAGGCATATACAGTATTTGGCACAGAGCTATAGTTACAGATGTAGGAGGTTCATTTCAGGCAGTTTGGTAGAGCAGGAAAATAATGCTGCAGCAACAGGAAATGTGAATTATTATGTGGATTATAATTAATGGAACTTTTATTTTAGGGGTTGATACATTTTTCTTTATGGCAAATTAGGCCGGAAGTTTGAGAATGGAAATGACAATCTTTAGAAGTTCAAGAAAGAAACTCAAGAACATTCTCAGCAACAAAAGAGTGATCATATTAAGATCCTACATCTGTACCTACATCTGTACCTACAAGTGAACTTCCCTTCAGGTTCATTCCCCCACCATGTCCAAATGGAAGTCTACAGGTTTTAACATTCACTAAGTGTTTCCAAAACAAGACCAACCCTTCTAAATCATTTCATCATATAGCTCCGATACAGGTCACTGCCTCAGTAAGTTCTTTAAATCTATATCTCTCTAATGATAAACCTTGTTAAATCCGTCAGTCATTGTGTTGAGAGGGTCAGTGCTCCTGTAGGTTGTCTAGCTCTCAATGGTTCTATTGAATCGGTGTTTGAAATCATACTGCCCCTCTGTGAAGGCGGATTTCGACCTTGAGATGGTTCTCAGCGGTTCTTGCTTACTCCTTAATAACTTAAATATTCAGTCTTAGCAGAGGGTGCCAGAGGAGGAGAAACAGCCATGCTGCACATTGTCTTTATTACCTGTAAAGTAATCAGCGAGTGCTGTAATGACATAAAGATTCAAGAGGACCCTTTTTGTCATTACAGCACTAACAGTATTGCAATCACATAGTGAAAAGCAGGAAGCCAGTGAAGGTGTCCAGTACGCAAAGCCTGGCTGAAAAGACATCAGTATGATTTATTATAGTGTCATGCATCTTCATGATGCCCAGCTCACATGGGCTTATTAGACACTATTTGTTGTATATAAAAATAAAATGATCATACTTATATATACACACAGGTACATGCATACTTACATGCATACACTGAGTGTACAAAACCTTAGGAACAACTGCTCTTTCCATGACATACACTGACCAGGTGAATCCAGGTGAAAGCCATGATCCTCTTATTGATGTCACCTGTTAAATCCACTTCAATCAGTGTAGAGGAGGTTAAAGAAGGATTTTTAAACCTTAAGACAATTGAGACATGGATTGTGTATGTATGCCATTCAGAGGGTAGGTGAATGGGCAAGACAAAACATTTAAGTGCATTTGAACAGGGTATGGTAGTAGGTTCCAGGCGCACCAATTTGAGTGTGTCAAGAACTGCAACGCTGCTGGGTTTTTACGCTCAACAGTTTCCTGTGTGTATCAAGAATGGTCCACCACAAAAAGAACATCAGCCACTTTGACACAGATGTGGGACACACTAGAGTCAACATGGGCCAGCATCCCTGTGGAATGCTTTCAACACCTTGTAGAGTCCATGCCGAAACAAATTGAGGTTGTTCTGAGGGCAAAAGGTTCGGTGCAACTCAATGTTAGGAAGGTGTTTATGTATGATATACAGTGGCTTGTGAAAGTATTCACCCCCCTTGGTATTTTCCTATTTTGTTGCCTTACAACCTGGAATTAAAATAGATTTATTGGGGGGTTGTATCATTATATTTACACAACATGCCTACCACTTTGAAAATGCAAAATATTTTTTATTGTGAAACAAACAAGAAATAAGACAGAACCTGCAACCATGGAGAGGTAAATACCTGTATATTTATGGAAAAATTGGCCTGATTAACTCCTTCGTCATATCTCAGTTTTACTCACTTATGGCGCTGCCTACTCCTGAATATTCATTTTTCAAATCATATGAGCAAAAAATATTTAGCTTTATCTGGGACGCTAAACCGGACAAAATAAAACATGCCTATCTATATAATGAATATGAATTGGGTGGGTTGAGATTATTAAATATAAAAGCATTAAACCTCTCTAAAAGTTTCACTCATTCAAAAGTTTTATTTGAACCCTAAATGGTTCTCAAGTAGATAAAGCTCATTCATTGTTTAAAAAGAGTATTTTTGCATTTGTGCAGATTGCCATGTCTCATTTTCGATTAATTGAAAATTATACTTTTTTCAAAGTATCTCTCTTTTTCAAACAAGCATTGCAGAGCTGGCTACAACTTCAATTTCATCCCCTGAACATAGAACAAATATTATGGTTGAACTCAAATGCACTGGTTGATAAAATACCTGTCACGAATACCACCGAAGGTGGTTCCCCTTCCTGTTCGGGTGGCGCTTGGCGGTCGTCGTCGCCGGTCTACTAGCTGTCACCGATCCCTTTTTCCTTTTCGTTTGCTTTTTTTCTAATTGTTTTCACCTGTTCCTTGTTGGGGTTTTGGGATGGGTGTTATTTAGTTCATTTTGCCCGCTGGTGTTTGTTGTTGCTTGTTGTTATTGTTACGTTTGTGGTGTATCGTTGTCTTTTGGGTTTTCGCTGTCCGGGTTTTGTAACTAAGGTTTTGGGTTTGTTTGCACCTGTGTTTAGGGCTTCACCCATGTTTGGACCTGTTACTTTGTAGAGGACATTAAAGAGTTTTACCCCGTTTACTTTTGCTCTCTGCGTCTGACTCCACACCCATCACTCACCCACCGTTACAATACCTGTATTCATGGGAAAGATGTTTGAAAAGGGTATTTTGTTCTGAAATGATATTGGAATGGTAGAGTTATGTCCTTCATGGAGTTAACAGAATTGTACAGGTAGGTCTGCTCAATCCAAGAGTACAACCAATTGATTACAGCATTGCCCCAAAAATGGAGGAGGCGGGTGGCAGCGGGAGGAGGTCGGGAACTGGTCTGTCTGCCCAATATAAAGGATCAAAACTGGCAGAGGAATAAAAATGGCATAAATAGGAAATACCAGTTTCATTTGAGGACCAGAATGTTGACAACTGTGCCATACAGATTGCAAAATAGTTGGGAAGATATTTTTGATGTACCGATTCCATGGTACAAGGTGTATGAGTTGATGTATAAAACAACCAAGATTCAAGACTTGCTTTTCAGCTAAAATTATTATATAGAATTCTTGTCACCAACAAAATTATTTTGTTGTGAGGATACAGAATCAATAGACCATTTATTTTGGTATTGCCTTCAGGTAGCCTATCTTAGGATCAGGAATGGCTGAAAATGCATAGCATTGATCTAAAATTGACCCTAGAAATAGCACTGTTAGGAGATCTGGAGAGACTGGGTCAGTCAATTACTAATACTCTTAGTAAAAGTATTTATCTTCAGCTCGCAATCTGTGGATTCTATTCGATAGATTGAAATTGTACATTATAGTTGAAAGATATGTGTTGGGTAGAAGAGACAGATAGGCCAGGAGAGATGGATAGGACGGGCTGAGGGAAGCTGAGGGTTGGGATGTGGAATTGGAGAGTGGAGTGGAGTTACTGTGTGAGAGATATTGATGGTCAAAGAAAAAAGTAACAAAAACATAAAATAAAATGTCAAAATAAAACATAATAAAAAGTACATTTGAATGACACTAAGTGGCAGTGTTTTTACAACTAATGCTAGTTTGCCTGAGGCTGATGCCGTGCAGTTGTTAGTACACATGCATATACACATACTCTCATTCAAATAAACACATACAAGAACACACACATACAGTGGGGAGAACAAGTATTCGATACACTGACGATTTTGCAGGTTTTCCTACTTACAAAGCATTTAGAGGTCTGTAATTTTTATCATAGGTACACTTCAACTGTGAGAGACGGAATCTAAAACAAAAATCCAGAAAATCACATTGTTTGATTTTTAAGTAATTAATTTGCATTTTATTGCATGACATAAGTATTCGATCACTTACCAACCAGTAAGAATTCCAGCTCTCACAAACCTGTTAGTTGTTCTTTAAGAAGCCCTCCTGTTCTCCACTCATTACCTGTATTAACTGCACCTGTTTGAACTCGTTACCTGTATAAAAGACACCTGTCCACACACTCAATCAAACAGACTCCAACCTCTCCACAATGGCCAAGACCAGAGAGTTGTGTAAGGACATCAGGGTTAAATTGTAGACCTGCACAAGGCTGGTATGGGCTACAGGATAATAGGCAAGCAGGTCGGTGAGAAGGCAACAACTGTTGGCGCAATTATTAGAAAATGGAAGAAGTTCAAGATGACGGTCAATCACCCTCGGTCTGGGGCTCCATGCAAGATCTCACTTTGTGGGGCATCAATGATCATGAGGAAGGTGAGGGATCAGCCCAGAACTACATGGCAGGACCTGGTCAATGACCTGAAGAGAGCTGGAACCACAGTCTCAAATAAAACCATTAGTAACACACTACGCCGTCATGGATTAAAATCCTGCAGCGCACGCAAGGTCCCCCTGCTCAAGCCGGCGCATGTCCAGGCCTGTCTGAAGTTTGCCAATGACCATCTGGATGATCCAGAGGAAGAATGGGAGAAGGTCATGTGGTCTGATGAGACAAAAATATAGCTTTTTGGTCTAAACTCCACTCGCCGTGTTTGGAGGAAGAAGAAGGATGAGTACAACCCCAAGAACCCCATCCCAACCGTGAAGCATGGAGGTGGAAACATCATTCTTTGGGGATGCTTTTCTGCAAAGGGAACAGGACGACTGCACCGTATTGAGGGGGGGGGATGGGGACATGTATCGCGAGATCTTGGCCAACAACCTCCTTCCCTCAGTAAGAGCATTGAAGATGGGTAGTGGCTGGGTCTTCCAGCATGACAATGACGAAACACACAGCCAGGGCTACTAAGGAGTGGCTCTGTAAGAATCTGGAGAAGGTCTGTATGGAGGAGTGGACCAAAATCCCTGCTGCAGTGTGTGCAAACCTGGTCAAGAACTACAGGAAACGTATGATCTCTGTAATTGCAAACAAAGGTTTCTGTACCAAATATTAAGTTCTGCTTTTCTGATGTATCAAATACTTATGTCATGCAATAAAAGGCAAATTAATTACTTAATCATACAATGTGATTTTCTGGATTTTTATTTTAGATTAGATCCGTTTCTCACAGTTGAAGTGTACATATGATAAAAATTACAGACCTCTACATGCTTTGTAAGTAGGAAACACGGCCAATTTAGCAGGTTATCAAATATTTGTTCTCCCCATTGTACATGTAATAGTGCCAGACATGCACACAAATGTATACAGTTGGCATTGCTGTTATGATTTTAGTTGTCCTTGATGTCCTTTGTTTTAAAATATATATTTTTTTTATTATTTTTATTTTTATTATTTATTTCACGTTTTTGGGCCTGGTGGTATATCGGTCAACATGCCATTGAGCAGGGCATTGACCCTGGATGCTTCTGTGTGTCGCTCTGAATGGGAATCTGTTGGATGACTGGTATTACATAGTTATTGAGCGCCTTCACTGCAGGTATATTGTATGTTTAAAATTTTAAATAAAGAAAAAAAGGGGAAAAAATAAATAAGACAAAAAAACTGAACTAGATTGTGCATAACTATTCACAACCCCCAAAGTCAATACTTTGTAGAGACACCTTTTTTTTGCAGCAATTACAGTTGCAAGTGTCTTGGGGTATGCCTCCAAGCAAAAGGCAAAACTGCTCCAGCTCCTTCAAGTTGGATGGGTTTCGCTGGTGTACAGCATTCTTTAAGTCATACCACAGATTCTCAATTGGATTGAGGTCTGGGCTTTGACTAGGCCATTCCAAGACATTTAAATGTTTCCCCTTAAACCACTTGAGTGTTGCTTTAGCAGAATGCTTAGGGTCATTGTCCTGCTGGAAGGTGAACCTCCGTCCCAGTCTCAAATCTCTGGAAGACTGAAACAGGTTTCCCTCAAGAATTTCCCTGTATTTAGTGCCATCCATCATTCCTTCAATTCTGACCAGTTTCCCAGTCCCTGCCGATGAAAAACATCCCCACATGTTGATGGTGTTCTCAGGGTGATGCGAGGTGTTGGGTTTGCGCCAGACATAGCGTTTTCCGTGATGAACAAAAAAAATCAAATTTTTGTCTCATCTGACCAGAGTACCTTCTTCCATATGTTTGGGGAGTCTCCCAAATGTTTGCCTTTTGGCCTTTTGAACGTGTTTGCTTATTTTTTTATTTAAGCAATGGCTCTTTCTGGACACTCTTCCGTAAAGCCCAGCTCTGTGGAGTGTACGGCTTAAAGTGGTCCTGTGGACAGATACTCCAATTTCCGCTGTGCTTTGCAGGTACTTCATGGCTATCTTTGGTCACCTTGTTGCCTCTCTGATTAATGCCCTCCTTGCCTGGTCCGTGAGTTTTGGTGGGCGGCCCTCTCATGGCAGGTTTGTTGTGGTGCCATGTTCTTTCCATTTTTTTATAATGTATTTAATGGTGCTCCGTGGGATGTTCAAAGTTTCAGATATTTTTTTATAACTCAACCCTGATCTGTACTTCTCCACAACTTTGTCCCTGACCTGTTTGGAGAGCTCCTTGGTCTTCATGGTGCAGCTTGCTTGGTGGTGCCCCTTGCGTAGTGGTGTTGCAGACCCTGGAGCCTTTCCCAATAGGTGTGTATATATACTGAGATCGTGTGACACTTAGATTGCACACAGGTGGACTTTATTTAACAAATTATATGACTTCTGAAGGTAATTGGTTGCACCAGATCTTATTTAGGGGCTTCATGACAAAGGGGGTGAGTACATATGCACGCACCACTTTTCAGTTTTAGATTTTTGCGAATTTTTTTAAACAAGCAATTTTTTTCAGTTCACTTCACCAATTTTTTATATTTTGTGTATGTCTATTACATGAAATCCAAATAAAAGTCCATTTAAATTAAGGTTGTAACTCAATAAAATAGTAAAAACACCAAGGATGATGAATACTTTTGCAAGGCACTGTACTTAGTGTACATACCTACATACTATTATTATGTATTATGCACATACACATTTGTATTCTTAATGAAATGAATACAATTGAAACACAAAAACAAAAACCTTTCTGCAACTTCTCTTGTAGCATCTTCCACGCTTTGGATTTCTTGTTGTTATTAATGATTAATAAGAGTGGTGTGGTTGAGTAGATCCTCATCAAGGACCTCTGAGCAGAAAAAGGCAATCTGGAGCGTAGTGGCCCTCTTGAAGAGAGGTGTGATGGGTCAGATCTGCAGCTAAGAGAATCCGTACATTGCAACTTGATTCATTTGTGATTTTTAAAAGAAAAGGACATTCCTGAAGAAACGTTTTGGATTCAGCTAAAAGTATTTCCATGGTACTAGTTGAAGAAGTTTTTGGATTCAGCTGGCTAAAAGTATTTCCATGGTACTAGTTGAAGAAGTTTTTGGATTCAGCTGGCTAAAAGTATTTCCATGGTACTAGTTGAAGAAGTTTTTGGATTCAGCTGGCTAAAAGTATTTCCATGGTACTAGTTGAAGAAGTTTTTGGCAGTTATAACTTGTCTTCACAAAAGAGAAACTTGCTCATATACATATTTTGCATCCTCCTCCACCACAGCGGTCAGGGGCATATTTGAGGACTTTCCAGAGGTCCTGCAACACATCAACCTCCTGAGTTTTCTGGCATTTCATGACACTGTAAGCATAAAAAGAGAATAAAATAAATAAGCGATTGGCATTATGTGGGCATGCAGGATACGACAAACCCGTAACGCATAGTAAATAAAAGCACCAAAAATGTCTCATTGGCCATGTCAAATGTCTCATCTGCTCACATTTACTTACCAAATAGAATGGAGCACAAATGAGTGGAAGCAAAGGCATGTTTGCTCCTCTGTCCCTTCATATTGAAGTGGGACATTCATTCATCGGTAGTCTGAAACATTTTAAGAAAGAGGATATCAAAAAGTAGACAGTAGTTGTATAGATATATATATATATATTTTTTAATCTCTAAATGGTAAAGCTTTGCTTAATCCTAAAACATGTTGTAATATTCAAACAACGTTTTTTAAACACACTGCTCCATAATCCTGAGGACATTTTCGGGGACAGGGAGAATAGGCAAGAGAGAAATTGGGCTCTCGGAGTGGCACAGCGGTCTAAGGCAATGTATCGCAGTGTAAGAGGCATCACTATTGTACCTGGTTTGAATCCAGGCTGTATCACATCTGGCTGTGATTGGGAGTCCCATTGGCCCAGCTTTGTCCAGGTTTGGCCGGAGCACACTGTCACTGTAAATAAGAACTTGTTCTTAACTGACTTGCCTAGATAAATAAAGGTTAAATGTATTTTTTTTAATCAACAATTGAAATGGGCAGTTGAGAGGTGCAACGTTAGAATGAGTGTTGAGGGGGAGCAGGGATAGGCAAAATGTATCACTGTCAAACACAAAATACACAAAGATACAAGGATCCCTGATTAATCAAGAAAAACTTCCCGTCTATATTGGGGGTAAAAGGGGTAAATTGGGGGTAAAACATTTTTGTTTGTGCTATTCTTATAACTAATAATATTCTTTATAACTAATTTCTGCGTTCTATTCATCTGCTGTTCTATAAACCAATTTCTGTGTTCATGCAAGTGGTTGTACAAATCACACCTATAAGTAGCTGCAATTTGGCAGTTTGCAGTTTGGCAGTCTGCAATTTGGCAGACGTTGTTTTGAGAACGAAAGAACGTGTTTTAAGAACAAACTAAAGATATCTCAGTTTCAAGGTTTCAGCTTAGAGAGAAAAAAACTAATGAGGTGTTGGTCTGTCACATGTTATGAAACTGTGTTGGTCGGTCACATGAATGAAACAAAATGGTAATGATGAATTAAGACAACTGCTGGGACTGCCCCGGCATGAGCTCCTGATTGACATGTGTACTATAGGGCATTGAGTTGGTTGGAACCTCTCCAGCGCGCTGACAATAAACAATGATTAATTTAAGATTGACTTTGAGTGTCTCTGTGTAAGAATTTCCATGACAGGGGGTACAACTTTCAAGAATTAGGCTAGCAATCTCTCTCTCTCTCTCTCTCGCTCACACACTCGCTCACACACACACACACACACTCTTTTCTATAAGTTATTGTGATCATCATTACCTCCTCACTTAGCTACTGAATTAAAATTACTGTCACGTCCTGACCATAGAAAGCCTATATTTTCTATGGTAGAGTAGGTCAGGACGTGACTAGGGGTTTTAGTCTAGTTTATTATTTCTATGTGGGGTTCTAGGTTTATTTTCTATGTTGGGGTTTGTGTATGATTCCCAATTAGAGGAAGCTCTTGTCTCTAATTGGGGATCATACTTAAGTTGCATTTTTTCTACCTGTGTGTTATGGGATATTGTTTGAATGTATGTGTTTTGAGTTTGTGTACATAGCATATCTGTAGTCACGGTTCGTGGTTAGTTTATTGTTTATTTGTTTTTGTCGTTGCTTAGTTTCACTTTCATTAAACTTCTGAGGGCTGAAATCCCATTAACGGCATCAATATGACAACAGCCAGTGAAAGTGCAGGACGCCAAATTCAAAACAACAGAAATCTCATAATTAAAATTCCTGAAACATACAAGTATCTTATATAATTTTAAAGTTAATCTTGTTGTTAATCCCACCCCAGTGCCCAATTTAAAATAGGCTTTACAGCAAAAGCACCACAAACGATTATGTTAGGTCAGAGCCAAGCCATAGAAAAACACAGCCATTTTCCAGCCAAAGAGAGGAGTCACAAAAAGCAGAAATAGAGATAAAATTAATCACTAACCTTTGATGATCTTCATCAGATGACACTCATAGGACTTCATGTTACACACTACATGTATGTTTTGTTTGATAAAGTTCATATTTATATCAAAAAATCTCAGTATACATTGACGCGTTATGTTCAGTAGTTCCAAAAATATCCGGTTATTTTGCAGAGACCCACATCAATTTACAGAAATACTCATAAACGTTGATGAAAATACAAGTGTTATACATAGTTTTAAAGAAACTTGTTATAAACATGTTATGCATGGAACTTTAGGTACACTTCTCCGTAATGCAACCTCTGTGTCAGATTTCAAAAAAGATTTACGGAAAAAGCAAACCATGCAATAATCTGAGTACGGCGCTCAGACAACAAATACATATATCCACCATGTTGGAGTCAACAGAAGTCAGAAATAACATGATAAATATTCACTTACCTTTGATCTTCATCAGAATGCACTCCCAGGAATCCCAGTTCAACAATAAATATTTGTTTTGTTTGAGAATTTCCATGATTTATGTCCAAATAGCTACTTTTGTTGGCGCGTTTGGTAAACAAATCAAAACTCACAAAGCGCGTTCACTAGTTGCAGATGAAATGTCAAAAAGTTCCGTTACAGTCCGTAGAAACATGTCAAACATATGGAATCAATCTTTAGGAAGTTTTTAACATAGGACTTCAATAATATTCCAACCGGAGAATTCCTTTGTCTTCAGAAAGGACGCGTCCTGACCATAGAAAGCCTATATTTTCTATGGTAGAGTAGGTCAGGACGTGACTAGGGGTTTTAATCTAGTTTATTATTTCTATGTGGGGTTCTAGGTTTATTTTCGATGTTGGGGTTTGGGTATGATTCCCAATTAGAGGAAGCAGGTAATTGTTGTCTCTAATTGGATCATACTTAAGTTGCATTTTTTTTCCACCTGTGGGTTATGGGATATTGTTTGAATGTATGTGTTTTGAGTTTGTGCACAAAGCATATCTGTAGTCACGGTTCGTGGTTAGTTTATTGTTTATTTGTTTTTGTCGTTGCTTAGTTTCACAATATGTGGAACTCAACATACGCTGCGCCTTGGTCCGACCATCATTATTACCAACAACGTGACAATTACTGTACGCATTATATTAATTGCTTAAAAGGTTTCAGAGAAAATATGATTGTCAAATTCAGGTGCAATAATTTGTGACTATATTAAAATAAATGGGATAAAATAGGGATTTGAAAATCCTGGTGGATTGTAGTAGGATATTTACTGGTGCTCATCCATGCCGTCCCTAGGAGGGGTGCGTCACTTGAGTGGGTTGAGTCACTGATGTGATCTTCCTGCCTGGGTTGGCGCCCCCCCCCCCCCCTCACTGCTATGCGGATGACACACAGCTGTACATTTCAATGAAACTTGGTGAAGCCCCAAAATTGCCCTCGCTAGAAGCCTGTGTTTCAGACATAAGGAAGTGGATGGCTGCCAACTTTCTACTTTTAAACTCGGACAAAACAGAGATGCTTGTTCTAGGTCCCAAGAAACAAAGAGATCTTCTGTTGAATCTGACAATTAATCTTAATGGTTGTACAGTCGTCTCAAATAAAACTGTGAAGGACCTCGGCGTTACTCTGGACCCTGATCTCTCTTTTGACGAACATATCAAGACTGTTTCAAGGACAGCTTTTTTCCATCTACGTAACATTGCAAAAATCAGAAACTTCCTGTCCAAAAATGATGCAGGAAAATGTATCCATGCTTTTGTTACTTCTAGGTTAGACTACTGCAATGCTCTACTTTCCGGCTACCCAGATAAAGCACAAAATAAACTTTAGTTAGTGCTAAATACGGCTGCTAGAATCCTGACTAGAACCCCAAAATTTGATCATATTACTCCAGTGCTAGCCTCCCTACACTGGCTTCCTGTCAAGGCAAGGGCTGATTTCAAGGTTTTACTGCTAACCTACAAAGCATTACATGGGCTTGCTCCTACCTATCTCTCTGATTTGGTCCTGCCGTACATACCTGCATGTACGCTACGGTCACAAGATGCAGGCCTCCTAATTGTCCCTATAATTTCTAAGCAAACAGCTGGAGGCAGGGCTTTCTCCTATAGAGCTCCATTTTTATGGAATGGTCTGCCTACCCATGTGAGAGACGCAAACTCGGTCTCAACCTTTAAGTCTTTACTGAAGACTCATCTCTTCAGTGGGTCATATGATTGAGTGTAGTCTGGCCCAGGAGTGTGATGGTGAATGGAAAGGCTCTGGAGCAACGAACCGCCCTTGCTGTCTCTGCCTGGCTGGTTCCCCTCTTTCCACTGGGATTCTCTGCCTCTAACCCTATTCCAGGGGGAGTCACTGGTGCTCTTTCATGCCGTCCCTAGGAGGGGTGCGTCACTTTAGTGGGTTGAGTCACTGATGTGATCTTCCTGTCTGGGTTGGCGCCCCCCCTTGGGTTGTGCCGTGGCGGAGAACTTTGTGGGCTATACTCGCCTTGTCTCAGGATGGTAAGTTAGTGATTGAAGATATCCCTCTAGTGGTGTGGGGGCTGTGCTTTGGCAAAGTGGGTGGGATTATATCCTGCCTGTTTGGCCCTGTCCCTGTCATCGGATGGGGCCACAGTGTCTCCTGGCCCCTCCTGTCTCAGCCTCCAGTATTTATGCTGCAGTAGTTTATGTGTCGGGGGGCCAGGGTCAGTCTTTTATATCTGCAGTACTTCTCCTGTCTTATCCGGTGTCCTGTGTGAAGTTAAGTATGCTCTCTCTAATTCTCTCTTTCTCTCTTTCTTTCTCTCTCTCGGAGGACCTGAGCCCTAGGACCATGCCTCAGGACCACCTGGCATGACGACTCCTTGCTGTCCCCAGTCCACCTGGCCGTGCTGCTGCTCCAGTTTCAACTGTTCTGCCTGCGGCTATGGAACCCTGACCTGTTCACCGGACGTGCTACCTGTCCCAGACCTGCTGTTTTCAACTCTCTAGAGACAGCAGGAGCGGTAGAGATACTCTTAATGATCGGCTATGAAAAGCCAACTGACATTTACTCCTGAGGTGCTGACTTGCTGCACCCTCGACAACTACTGTGATTATTATTATTTGACCATGCTGGTCATTTATGAACATTTGAACATCTTGGCCATGTTCTGTTATAATCTCCACCCGGCACAGCCAGAAGAGGACTGGCCACCCCTCATAGCCTGGTTCCTCTCTGCGTTTCTTCCTAGGTTTTGGCCTTTCTAGGGAGTTTTTCCTAGCCACCGTGCTTCTACACCTGCATTGCTTGCTGTTTGGGGTTTTAGGCTGGGTTTCTCTACAGCACTTTGATATATCAGCTGATGTGAGAAGGGCTATATAAATACATTTTATTTTATTTGTTTGTGAGATAGGAAATAGTTAAATATAGAGATTTTTGCCTCCAGGTCGCCAGGTGTACAGTGTTTCCTCCGACACATTGGTGTGGCAGTGCGGCATGGTTGGGTTGTGTTTCGGAGGTCACATGGCTCTCAACCTTCATCTCTCCCAAGCCCTTACGGGAGTTGTAGTGATGAGACAAGATAGTAACTACTAACAATTGGATAGCACAATATTGGGGAGATAAAGGGGGGTAAAAAATAAATATATATAGAGTTTTTGAAACAAAATGTTTTTGTATTTCCTTTGTCTGAAAGGTCTGATAAGACAAAATAAAGTTTTGCCTGTTTTTACTTGATTCTTTGACTGTCTTGAGTATTACATCTGCTCCTGCCACGCCCTTACTGCTCATCCTGTGTCTCCTTCACCTGCTACCACTCCCCCAGTGCTCTCTCCCTCTCCCTCTCTCTCTGTGTGTGTGTGATTGTGTGGGCGGAGACAGGTGTGCTGGAGTCAGAGCAGATCCCCACCAGCTGAAACCTGTTCCATAATCAAGACCTCTACAAATACTCAGTCCTGCAACTTCCACACTGCCAGATCGAAATCTCTGCTCAGTCAGTCTATGTTTCTAGCCTTTTCTTACTATGTATGTCCTGTTATCCTATTGTGCCTGTTTCCTTGACTGACGCGGTTTTACTCTCTGCTACAGTTTTTTAATCCATTTTGAATTCAGGCTGCAACACAACAAAATGTGGAATAAGTAAAGGGGTATGAATACTTTCATTTTAAATTATTAAAGCTGTGGCATATCAGACAATATACCATTGGTATGACGCAAAATTACTTTTTACTTTTCTAATTATGTTGGCAACCAGTTTATCATTGTAATAAGGCACCTCGGGGGTTCATGGCCAATATTCCATGGCTAAGGGCTGTATCCAGGGACTCCTTGTGGCATTTTGCCTAAGAACAGTTCAAACATTCCTACATTTGAACATATAAATTGGTTTTATCAAACAAAACTATGCTATATTCTATCTCTGGGACCCTCAGGATGACAAATCAGAGCAAGATTACTGAATGTAAGCACATTATTTACCTTCAAAGGTGAATGTATCAAAAAGGTTGCCGTGATAAAAGTTATTTGTTGTTGTGCACTCTCCTACTGTAAATTGGAGTTAGATTAACAATAATTGAAGCTTTCTGCCCATATAAGATATGTCTGTGTCTTATATGTTCTTGTTACTTACAACATCATGCTAATCACATTAGTGCACGTTAGCTCAGCCGTCCGGGTGGAGGGACATCGATCCTGTAGTTTAAATACACCTTAATTCTTTATTTTTATCTCCACTTCGCTCTCACTGGCACTGTCTACCTTCCAAGACAATAATCATAAGAATATTTTTTTACAATCTAAGCCCCTCACAAAATTTAGATAAAACAAGTTTTGCAATGCTTTTCCTGCAGTTTAATTTTTTTCTGTCATTCTGTCCTCCAAGGCTGACAGTTCTGCTTATTGGGCTTGAATAACAATCAATGTGAAGTGATTTATATAGGCCTAACTCAAGGTTGTCATTTTGCCTGTATTCTCTCTCTTCAGCTCATCTACCTGGTTCTCGCTGACACCCAATCTGACCGCTAATGCTGCAATGGAGAGAAACATGGACAAACCTAACCATCTTAATCAAAATATAATAATAGTAATAATAATTATTATGAATTTGTAGACCACCTTTCCCACCCTCACAATTCCTGACATTTAATCCAAGTAAATATTCCCTGTTTTAGGTCAGTCAGGATCACCACTTTATTTTAAGAATGTGAAATGTCAGAATAATAGTATAGAATGATTTATTACAGTTTTATTTCTTTCATCACATTCCCAGTGGGTCAGAAGTTTACATCCACTCAATTAGTATTTGGTAGCATTGCCTTTAAATTGTTTAACTTGGGTCAAACGTTTTGGGTAGCCTTCCACAAGCTTCCCACAATAAGTTGGGTGTAGTTTGGCCCTTTCCTCCTAACAGAGCTGGTGTAACGAAGTCAGGTTTGTAGGCCTCCTTGCTCACACATGCTTTTACTTTGTGCCCACACATTGAGATCAGGGCTTTGTGATGGCCACTCCAGTACCTTGACTTCAAATCAAATCAAATTTTATTTGTCACATACACATGGTTAGCAGATGTTAATGCGAGTGTCGCGAAATGCTTGTGCTCCTAGTTCCGACAATGCAGTAATATCCAACGAGCAATCTAACCTAATAATTTCACAACAATGACCTTATACACACACACAAGTGTAAATGAATGAATAAGAATATGTACATACAAAAAATATATGAATGAGTGATGGTATGGAACGGCATAGGCAAGATGCAGTAGATGCAGTAGATGGTATAGAGTACAGTATATACATATGAGATTAGTAATGTAGGGAATGTAAACATTACATGAAGTGGCATTGTTTAAAGTGGCTAGTGATACATTTATTACATCAATTTTTCCATTATTAAAGTGGCTGGAGTTGAGTCAGTATGTTGGCAGCAGACACTCAATGTTAGTGATGGCTGTTTAACTACTTGATGCACCCTTTAACAGTCTGATGGACTTGAGATGTTTTTTAGCAGTTTTTTTTTTTTAGCAGTTTTTTTTTTAGTCTCTCGGTCCCAGCTTTGATGCACCTGTACTGACCTCGCCTTCTGGATGATAGCGGGGTGAACAGGCAGTGGCTCAGGTGGTTGTTGTCCTTGATGATCTTTTTGGCCTTCCTGTGACATCGGGTGGTGTAGGTGTCCTGGAGGGCAGGTTGTTTGCCCCCAGTGATGCGTTGTGCAGATCTCACTACCCTCTGGAGAGCCTTACGGTTATGGGCGGAGCAGT
This sequence comes from Oncorhynchus kisutch, assembly GCF_002021735.2. NCBI lineage: Eukaryota > Metazoa > Chordata > Actinopteri > Salmoniformes > Salmonidae > Oncorhynchus > Oncorhynchus kisutch. Next base: position 18,912,370 of record NC_034201.2, on the reverse strand, counting down.
TGCCGTACCAGGCGGTGATACAGTCTGACAGGATGTTCTCGATTGTGCATCTGTAAAAGTTTGTGAGTGTTTTTGGACGCAAGCCAAGTTTCTTCAGGCTCCTGAGGTTGAAGAAGAGCTGCTGCGCCTTCTTCACCACGCTGTCTGTGTGGTTGGACCATTTCAGATTGTCCGTGATGTGTACGCCGAGGAACTTAAAACTTTGTACCCTCTACACTACTGTCCCGTCGATGTGGATAGGGGGGTGCTCTCTCTGCTGTATGCTGAAGTCTCCTTTGTTTTGTTGACATTGAGTGTGTGGTTATTTTCCTGACACCACACTCCGTGGGCCCTCACCTCCTCCCTGTAGGCCGTCTCGTCGTTGTTGGTAATCAAGCCTACCACTGTAGTGTCATCTGCAAACTTGATGATTGAGTTGGAGGCGTGCATGGCCACGCAGTGGTGGGTGAACAGGGAGTACAGGAGAGGGCTGAGAACCCACCCTTGTGGGGCCCCAGTGTTGAGGATCAGCGGGGTGGAGATGTTGTTACCTACCCTCACTACCTGGGGGCGGCCCATCAAGAAGTCCAGGACCCAGTTGCACAGGGTGGGGTCGAGACCCAGGGTCTCGAGCTTGATGACGAGTTTGGAGGGTACAATGGTGTTAAATGCTGAGCGGTAGTCGATGAACAGCATTCTCACATAGGTATTCCTCTTGTCCAGATGGGTTAGGGCAGTGTGATTGTGATTGCGTCGTCTGTGGACCTTTTGGCGCGGTAAGCAAATTTGTTGTCCTTAAGCCATTTTGCCACAACTTTGGAAGTATGCTTGGGGTCATTGTCCATTTGGAAGACCAACTTGAGACCAAGCTTTATCTCCCTGACTGATGTCTTGAGATGTTGTTTCTATATATCCACATCATTTTACCGCCTCATGATGCCATCTATTTTGTGAAGTGGACCAGTCCTTCCTGCAGAAAAGAACCCCCTCAACATGATGCGGCCACCCCCGTGCTTCACGGTTGGGATGGTGTTCTTCAGCTTGCTAGCGTCCCCGTTTTTCCTCCAAACAAAACAATGGTTATGGCCAAACAGTTCTATTTTGGTTTCATCAGACCAGAGGACATTACTCAAAAAAGTACTATCTTTGTCCCCATGTGCAATTGCAAACCGTAGTCTGGCTTTTTATGGTGTTTTTGGAGCAGTGGCTTCTTCCTTCTGAGCGGCCTTTCAGGTTATATCAATATAGGACTCGTTTAACTCGTTTTCTTTTTGTACCTGTTTCCTCCAGCATCTTCACAAGGTCCTTTGCTGTTGTTCTGGGATTGATTTGCACTTTTGCACCAAAGTAGGTTCATCTCTAGGAGACCGAACGCGTCTCCATCCTGAGCGGTATGACGGCTGCGTGGTCCCATGGTGTTTATACTTGCCTACTAATGTTTGTACAGATTAATGTGGTACCTTCAGGCATTTGGAAATTGCTCCCAAGGATGAACCAGACATCATGGCAGATTTATTTTGATTATCTCATGATGTCAAGCAAAGAGGCACTGAGTTTGAAGGTAGGCCTTGAATTAGATCCATAGGTACACCTCCAATTGACTCCAATTATGTCAATTAGCCTATCAGAATCTTCTAAAGCCATGACATAATTTTCTGGAATGTTCCAAGCTGTTGGAAAAATGACTTGTGTCATGAATAAAGTAGATGTCCTAACCGACTTGCCAAAACTATAGTTTGTTAACATGAAATTTGTGGAGTGGTTGAAAATGAGTTTTAATGACTCCAACCTGTGTATGTAAACTTCCGACTTCAACTGTATCACATATTCTTACCCACATTTTCTCTCTCAGTGGTGGTCACTCTGGCCTCCAAGGCTGCTACTTGAGCTGGAAAACAAAATGAATGACATCGATCAGTATGTGAATCTTCATCATGACTAAATAGGTTGCAAAATTACTGCATGTAGTCTCTCTCTCTGCAGCTCCCCAACCTGCTCCTCCATGTTCCTCAGCTTCACTTCCTCACCACCACGTCTCTCAGGACTCTCAGTTCAGCCCAGATGTCAGCAGAGGTCTGACCTTTCATCTGTTTGTGAGTTGTCTCCTCTGCCTCCGTTCCTTGACCCCACTCCCTATTCGCTGTAGCCCTGTGGAGTGATGTCAGAACCCTCCACTCTCTCCCTGAGCTCATGTCCCAAACAGACAGAACAGTAAAACCAGCAGACCTACAGCACCCCTCATTCTGAAACTAATCCTGTTCAGAAATGTACTCTCTGTGGCTCTCTTGTCTTCACTGGAATACAGTGCCTTGCAAAAGTATTCACCCCCTTGGCGTTTTTTCTATGTTGTTGCATTACAACCTGTAATTTAAATGGATTTTTATTTGGATTTCATGTAATGGACATACACAAAATAGTCCAAATTGGTGGAGTGAAACTAGAACAATTACTTGCTTGAAAAAATGAAAACATATATAAATACTGAAAAGTGGTGTGTGTTTATGTATTCACCCCCTTTGTTATGAAGCCCCTAAATAAGAACTGGTGCAACCAATTACCTTCAGATGTCACATAATTCGTTAAATAAAGTCCACCTGTGTGCAATCACATGATTTTGTCACATGATCTGTCACATGATCTCAGTATATACATGTATATACACCTGTTCTGATAGGCCGCAGAGTCTGCAACACCACTAAGCAAAGGACACCACCAAGCACCACGAAGACCAAGGAGCTCTCAAAACAGGCCAGGGACAAAGTTGTGGAGAAGTACAGATCAGGGTTGAGTTCTAAAAAATATTTGAAACTTTGAACATCCCACGGAGCACCATTAAATACATTATAAAAAAACAACAACAAACCTGCCAAGAGACGGCCGCCCACCAAAACTCACGGACCAGGCAAGGAGGGCATAAATCAGAGAGGCAACAAAGAGACCAAAGATAACCATGAAGGACCTGCAAAGCTCCACAGCGGAGATTGGAGTATCTGTCCATAAGACCACTTTAAGCTGTACATTCCACAGAGCTGGGTTTTATGGAAGAGTGGCCAGAAAAAAGCCAGTGCTTAAATAAAAAAATAAGCAAACATGTTTGTTGTTCGCCAAAAGGCATGTGGGAGACTCCCCAAACAGATGGAAGAAGGTACTCTGGTCAGATGAGACTAAAATTGAGCTTTTTGTCTGTCAAGGAAAACGCTATGTCTGGCACAAACCCAACACCTCTCGTCAGCCCGAGAACAAAATCCCCACAGTGAAGCATGGTGGTGGCAGCATCATGCTGTGGGGATATTTTTAATCGGCTGGGCCTGGGAAAATAGTAAGAATTGAAGGACTGATGGATGGCTCTAAATACAGGGAAGTTCTTGAAGGAAATCTGTTTGTCTTCCAGAGATTTGAGACTGGGATGGAGGTTCACCTTCCAGCAGGACAATGTCCTTAAACATACTGCTAAAGTAACACTTGAGTGGTTTAAGGGGAAACATTTAAATGTCTTTGAATGGCCTAGTTAAAGCCCAGACCTCAATCCAATTGAGAGTCTGTGGTATGACTTAAAGATTGCTGTACACCAGCAGGAACTCATCCTAATTGAAGGAGCTGGAGCAGTTTTGCCTTGAAGAATGGGCAGAAATCCCAGTGGCTACATGTGCCAAGCTTATAGAGGCATATCCCAAGCTTATAGAGGCATATCCCAAGCTTATAGAGGCATATCCCAAGCTTATAGAGGCATATCCCAAGCTTATAGAGGCATATCCCAAGAGACTTGCAGCTGTAACTGCTGCAAACGGTGGCTCTACAAAGTATTGACTTCAGGGGGGGTGAATAATTATACACGCTCAAGTTTTCAGTTTTTTTGTCTTATTTCTTGTTTGTTTCAAAATATTTTGCATGTCCAAAGTGGTAGGCATGTTGTGTGAATCAAATTATACAACCCCCCCAAAAAATCTGTTTTAATTCCAGGTGGTAAGGCAACAAACTGGGAAAAATGCCAAGGGGGTGAATACCTTCTAAAGGCACTGTACATTTAAGAACTCTGATAGACCAGAGAACATAAAGGAAGAGGACCTTACAGCAGGGTATTCTAATGTTGATATTGTACAAGGTTGTGGGAGAGTAAAACCTGTTTTATCTGAAGGTCTGTGTCTCAAATGAGCCCTTATTCCTAACTTTTGACAAGAGAACAAATTAGGCCCAGAACGTGTACACTGAATGTGAAGGGCGTCATTTGAAATTTGCCTTGAGGCCTCTTTTGCTTCTGCTTATGTCCAGTTGTTTAGTTATTTGTTTCTGTTCCCTAAGTAAAAAATGTATATTCTCAGAGTCATAAGTACAATGCCATGTGTTACAGTTGAATTCTGGGCTTTGTTCATCCACCGTAGGAATAGAAGACACAGTAAGAGTTGTTAAACATGATTTTACGGACAGTTCCACCAGTAACAAAATCCCAATTTAACATCTGTTTGCAGCTAATGAGGCCATACCTAATTACTCACCAGAGAAGTATACACACAAACACCACCAATTAGAGTTAAATACAGTAGCTAAATTACTTTTTATGATTAATATTCTGTAATGATGCAATTTACCTAGAGTTTAATGTAAACATACGTTGCATTGGAGCTCTCTTGCTTAATTATTCCAGGGAAAGTTCTTAATGAATGCAGTGTAGACGTACAAACTAGATAAATAACAAGTCCCTTCGGCCTCTCACATCATCCTGTGGAAAAACAGGGACGATGGGATGCTGGTAAAATAATTGTATTTAAGAAGCTGCTCAGCTTCAAGATCACTGAGTGTGACCTGCACTCACTCAGGTAAGAGGTTAACCCTCCAATACTGCAAAACTATCATACAGATTTTGTTTTTAACAGTTGGATTTGTGGATTTGTCTGAAAATACTTCCGTAGGAAACACTATGTGAATTTATATAGATAACTCATAGAGAAATTATTTATAAATGAGCGTTAAGTGTAAATGTGTGTTTTGTTTACGAACTTTTATGTTACAGATTTCTACAGATTAGTGCACAATATTTGCATTCACTAACACATTTTGAAATCAGCGTTCAATCTTTTGGCTGGATTTGTTAAAGGCCGAATGCAGGCATTTTTATTTTAATATCAAATCATTTCTGGCTAACAAACAATTGTCAAAAAGAACCAAAAACGGCTTTTCAGCAAAAAACTATTTCTCAAACAATAATTTATCTAGGACTGTCTGGGAGTGGTCTGAGTGGGGAGGGGGATGAATATGTCATCTGAACAGTAATCTGTTATTGGCAAAAAGTTTTGGAAATGTTTGTTATTGGTCTTATTAACAAATGTTACTATATGTATATGTATGTATATTTGTGCATATGTGGCTATGTATGTGTATATATCTATATATATATATTTACTATTTACAAAAAATATATGTGGGGAATTATGCAGACAATTACATTGATGGATGTTACAATCTATCTGCAATATTAAAGCTGACCATTAATAATGTTACTTTCTGGACAACTGAGAACTTGGAAAAAAACAATGTAAAATCATGATGTCAGTGACCTCCAGGTGGCAAAGTCGGAGGGCTACAAAAATGCCAGTTTCCAATTTGGAATTCCAAGTCGGATAACTCTTCAAAACAATAACTCTTCAAAACAATGATTCCCAGTCTGAGCTAATTTTTCCCGAGTTCGCAGTTGTCATGAACACACTGAAGATGGAAGTTGGAGTTCCAAGTTCCCAGTTGTATGGATCGAGGCATTATACTGCTTCGATCCATACAAAACTCCACCCATGCAAAACCTCCCGATTAGAAGGTCCTGTGTAGATTGTATTTTCAACTGGCAACTATCAGGAAATAATACTCATCAAATTTCTTCACAGGTTTACAGTCTGCGTTTTATCAGCTGTTGTACAATACGAGGAAAACAGGAAAACAGAATTTTGACTGCATTCGGCCTGCAACTGAACATAATTGAGAACCACTTCCTATGAATTAGTACACGTTTGTGTTATATCACATCGAATATATCATAGATTTCCCCACTCTGACACCACCAAGGTTGAGAATCTGAAATAATAAGAGTTATATTTTTTGCTTCTACAGGCAACACTTTTCATAGAAATTATAGTTACACCATATATTATTGTAGATACTTTCGTAACAAGAATATAACTGTACGAAGCCATGTTTGTTAAGAATGAGCTTATTCTATCTGTAGGCTACAAGGTATCAATGTATCTCTCTGTCTGCACCAGGTTTGTCTGAGATCCTATCAGGCCCACTGGCCCAGAGGTATGAACAGCACCCAGTCCAGCCCTATCGCCTTCTTCATCATCCAGGGCCTGGCCAGTCTGGGGGAGAAGAAGATGGTCCTGTTTATCATCTTCCTGCTGGCCTACACCGTCATCCTAGGTGGAAACATCATGATCATCTACCTGGTACTGTACATTGTACACACACAGCCAGAACCAGATCACAATAACATTAGATAGAGATGATGTTATAAGAGACCATGAGTTGTAGTTAGTGTAAGTATTCAAATGGTTTTGTTCAGGTCCTCTCACTTAGAATTTGCTCAAAGGGCCTGTAGACTACACTATACTCCTCAGGAGTCAGGAGTTTCCCCTGGTCGAGTCATGTTGTCAGGAAAAACTCTCCGCTGGTCCTATCTATGACATCACTGTCTAACCGCTTTCTTTATCTCATCCTAAAGGTCCGGACTGACCCGAAGCTGGGCTCCCCCATGTACTTCTTCCTCCACAACCTGTCCATCGTGGACATGATTTACACAACGGTCACCATCCCCAACATGTTGTCAGGCTTCCTGACTGAGGTCAAGACTGTGTCCGTCCCCGGCTGCTTCCTCCAGATGTACTGTTTCATCCACATGTCTGTTACCGGCCGCGCCCTGCTGACCGCTATGGCCTACGACCGCTATGTGGCCATCTGTAATCCTCTCCGCTATGCCGCTGTGATGACCCGCCCCGTCTGCCTGCTACTCATCATTGGGGCTTGGACCTTCGGTGCCATCTGCACCTTCCCAAACACTAGCATGGCAGTACAGCGTTCATACTGTGGACCCAACGTGGTGCGCCACTGCTGGTGTGACCCGTCCTCAGTGAGGCTGCTGGTGTGTGGGGACACTCAGGTGGACAGCATCGTGTCACTGTCTTTTGCCCTCATAGCGCTGCTCACCACGGGTGTGCTCATCCTCACTTCCTACATCCTCATCGGTGTGAAGATAGCTAAAATGGGCGCCGCAGAGCGACTGAAGGCGTTTAGCACCTGTGCCGCCCACCTGACGGTTGTGTCCATTTCTTACAGCTCTGCCTCATTTGTCTATATCTCCTACCGTGTGGGAAACTTCTCTCCAGAGGTGACCCTCCTCTTCATCCTCTTTCTCCCCCTCCTCCTTTCCCTGTTCTAATGACTGTTTAACTCTACCATCAGATAACCTTCAGTCAACACTGTGATCTTACATTCACCAGTTGAAGAATTTGACTGATATTTGTGCCATTACTCTGGTTACCCATTTCCTCTCTGATTTGTCATTCACTGTTGATGTCTAATGGTACGCAAAAGGCATTCCCACCAGGAGATGGCACTGTTGTATTATTTTAGTGTAACATACTGATGCTCTTCAGTCACTGTACATTTGTGTCATGTTGTCAGTGCTGTGAAAATCCCAATAACAGGGTTGGGGTCAATTTCATTTCAATTCCAGTCAATTAAGAAAGTATACGAAATTCCAATTGTAATTCTAATTGAAAAGCGTTGAGGATAATTGGAATTTCAGAGTACTTCCTGAATTGATTGGAATTTTAATGGAATCCAACCATCCCTAATAATGCTATGTATATGTTTATGGTTGAATATGATCAAGGCCATACTGTTAATAAGGTTAGATAACATTGTATTGATGTTGTAAGTGCGTATCATTGTTGTTTAATAATGTGTAACTTTTTGTTTATTATATTGTGGTTGTGGGTATCATTGTTGCATTGCGGTTGTCTTAATGTTGTATTCATGTTGTATTCATGTTGTGTTATTGTTGTAGGTGCGTATCATCGTGTCAGTGCTGTACTCGGCTCTGACTCCTTTCCTGAACCCGATGATCTACAGCCTGAGGAACAAGGAGCTGAGAGTGGCCATCAAGAGGGCCTTCTGCCGACACAGACGTCTCACTGCAGAGCCGCAAAACACTCAACACACTGTCCTGACAGCAAAACATTCAACACACTGTCCTGACAGCAAAACATTCAACACACTGTCCTGACAGCAAAACATTCAACACACTGTCCTGACAGCAAAACACTCAACACACTGTCCTGACAGCAAAACACTCAACACACTGTCCTGACAGCAAAACACTCAACACACTGTCCTGACAGCAAAACACTCAACACACTGTCCTGACAGCAAAACACTCAACACACTGTCCTGACAGCAAAACACTCAACACACTGTCCTGACAGCAAAACACTCAACACACTGTCCTGACAGCAAAACACTCAACACACTGTCCTGACAGCAAAACACTCAACACACTGTCCTGACAGCAAAACACTCAACACACTGTCCTGACAGCAAAACACTCAACACACTGTCCTGACAGCAAAACACTCAACACACTGTCCTGACAGCAAAACACTCAACACACTGTCCTGACAGCAAAACACTCAACACACTGTCCTGACAGCAAAACACTCAACACACTGTCCTGACAGCAAAACATTCAATTCAAGCTCCTTTAAAATAGTTTATTTGGGCTAAAAAGTGTGATCATTTTCAGAGATTCCAAAATAATTCCAATTATTGTTAGTTGTTTGGAAAGCAGAACAGCTAAATGTTTCATTATCATGCACTTATAAACGAAACCAAACAATATTTGTGTTTACCATTTGGTTCATTGTGTAGGTTGCACAACTTTATACATCTGATTTAATATTTTTAAGTTTATTGATAAAAACGAAATAACAACTGTAAAGTCCTGTTCAATCGCATTGTACAAAATACCAGATACAGTACTAAATGGTATGTGATTATACTTGTTTTTAATCAATACCAAAGAAACAACAGTAATTGTTAGGTGATTATTGTGTAATTACAATCTCGCAATATTATTCCTAAATATCAGAGAAATAGCAGACTGTGAAATAAAGTGTACCAACAGATGTTGGTTTTGTGCCTCTGCCTTCTCTGCAAGCGTCACAAATTAAAATAAAACTTTGCACAATAAAATGATGGTTTGCATTTGGAAATTAAATCTAGAAATGATTCATGGAACACCACCCAAAACTTTGCACCACCTAAAATAAATGTCAGTTTGAAAACATAGTACGCCACACACATATACTGCAGTTCTCATTATATTATATATGATTTATTTTTCCATCAGATTTAACACAGAATCCTGCGGCTAACTTGGCTCTTTGAACACCCTAAATATCCTGTTTAATCTCTTTAGTCTGTAAACCATATATTATGTGGTTGACACAGGTAGGGACCACACTAACCAGCACACTATTCAGTTTGCGCAGGTCTGCATAGGCTAGGAAGCGATGGAGGATGATAATGGTAAACCCACATCCCAGCACAATATGATAGACCAGTAAGCGTGTGCTACAGGTTGTCAGGGCCTTGCTGTTTAAAGAGCTTTTTCTACTACTCAGACAAACAATGGCAATCTTCAGATAGGTGAGACTGATGCTGCCTATGGACGAGACAAACAGCATAACAGTAAATGTTAAGACATATGTTATTTATGAACACGGTCTCGCAGGAGAGCTTGAATAAGAAGGTGCATAAACATGAGCACAGAAAGCCTGAATGACACACTCCATGTAAGTGATATATCGCTCTGGAGCTGCTGTCAAAATGTCCCCTAATAGACGAGGTATTATCGCTGTAGCCCCAACTATCTAATTAAGAGACAAGTTTCAGAAAAGGATGTACATGGGATGATGCAGGCTCCTCTCCATGGAGATCAGTACTATGAGGCCGATGTTGGCCTCGAGGTGAAGATGTAGATGATAAGGAAGAGGATTAGGTCAGGGTAGGAGGTATGTTGAGTGACCTTTAAGAGATTAAAGGGAAGTTCAGGATTTTATAACTTGATAGAAGAACTGTAATCCATGATTTGTTTTCTTTAATCTCAGTCCCGAGACCCATCTGACTTTCATTTATCTGCATGTTTATATGTTTTTATTATAAAAACCTGATAAAAAGGAATTTATATGAATGCTGTAAGTACAGAAATGGTTTGCTCAGTGGGAAATAAATATCCAACTAGTCAGTGACAACTGTGTGGAGTTTGTGACAGCAACTATGTGAGCTTATTACAGTTTTATAGACACTACGTCCTGGGATTTCCAATGATCTTCTATGAAGAACCCCACCCTTACCTTCTAACGACTATTGTGTAGCTTGTGAACGTCATATAAGAGCACAACATGTCACATGAGAGTCCCAACTTTTCATTGATCGCTTTTGATTGTTTGCAGCTCAAACCATTCAGACTCTACAGACATTTTTGTACAAAGACTTGGCCCCGGGTCCCTTCAGGATCCGCCCTTGTGTCACACCTTTCTAGCTCAGCCCCCATTAAACACACAGACTAATGGTATCAATGGATGCAGAAGAATTAGACAAAACTAATGGTACAAGCCAGAAGTGTCACAGTTTCTGTTATTTGATTGTTGTTTCCTTAGGTTACCGCTGGAGGGCACCCTTACCCTGTTTTCTAGTTTTCAGGCTACCCTGATCATTACTCATTGGATTCTCCTGTGTTTAATTACCTTCTCTGTTGATCTGGTTGTCTTGTTATTTAGGTTCCTCAGTTGGTCTGTATCTTTGCTTAGGTCTCATGTTTTATTAGTGTGTGTATTATTTGTGCGGTTGCCTTGTTTCTGTTAAGACTAAGTAAACGTTCTGGATTTATCCTTACTCCTGCTTGCTGTGTTTCTCTGACCCTGGATTCGAGTTTGTACTTGCATTATTGGTACAGTAGTCCTAAGCCTACAATGGACCCAGCAGAGATTTTTCAGTCGTCCGAGGAACACTCCGAATTCCACCATTTATGGTCGGCTCTCACCCACCATGGAACTGTGATTGGATGTGCATGTACATGCCTAGTTAACTTAAGGTTAAATAAAAATTAAATTAATTGGTCGCCATGAGGCGCAGCTGCAGACATTGTCAGATGATTTAAGAACTCTTTTGTCCGCTCTGCAGACAGGACAGTCGGTAGCAACGGCTGCTGCAACTGTGGCTGTTCCTAATCCTCCACTCCCTACCAGCTCAATGTCTTCCTTTCTTTGGGAGCCTTATACATCATCTCCTTGCTCTCAGGACGGGCTCTGGCCTGGGCTACGGCAATATGAGAGAAGCAATCAGACATTTGTTTTAATTGTCAAAGCTTCACCCAGGAGACTAAGAGGGTTTTTGATCACCCCATCAGTGGCAGGGACGCTGCTCAAAGACTCATTGTGCTTCGACACGGCAGCCGGAGGGTAGCAGATTACACCATTGACTTTCGGACGCTTGCCGTTGAAAGTGATTGGATACAGAGGCACTTCACTCAGCCTTTCTGAACGGCCTCAGCGAGGTCCTCAAGGATGAACCGACTACCCTGACACTCTGGATGAGCTTATCATTCTTGCCATCCGGATTGACAACCGGCTTCGGGAACGTTGTCGTGAGAGGACGGAGGGGTTCAGAGTTGTTTCCAGTGTAACAGGTTCCGCCAAGGGAGTCAATTCTTTGTTTGTTCCACTGGCTTATGCTGCATTTGCTTGTCCTGTACCCCGCCAGTCCTCAATTCGGCTCTGGTCTCCCTCATATCCTTCAGAAGAGCAAATACAATTGGGAAGCACCAGGTTTCCGCTCTGGAGAGATGGTGCAGGATTAACAAGCAACGTTGTCTTTACTGTGGTCAGTCTGGACATTTCCATGCCTCCTGTCCCAAGCTGACGGGAAACGGGATGACTCGTGAGTAGACGGGAGAATACTGGCGAGTCAAATACAGTCTTCAGCTGCCGACAAGGTACGCACCTTGCTTCCGGCCAACCTGCGGTGAGACAATGGGCAGGTGGACATTCCTGCTTTCATAGACTCTGGGGCTACCTGTTTTCTGGGTCACACATTAGCTCGCCAACAGGGGCTGCCTCTCACTAAGCTGGAAGGTCAACCCCTAGGGTCTGGGAAGGTGAAGCAACTCCCCATACCTATACAGATACGAGTTCTGGATTATCATGTGGAGTTTATCCACTTACATTTGTTGGACTCTCCTGAGCTTCCCCTGGTTCTTGGACATCCGTGGCTTTGTTTCCATAATCCTCAAATTGACTGGCACTTGGGAAGAGTCCTGGGATGGAATCCTTCATGCCAGTCCACCTGCCAGCAACTCTCTTTACATCTTTCCAGCCCTGCTCATCTGGAGGCTTCTGATTCTCCTGTTCCACCGGCTATGGATGACAAGCCTGATCCTTCCCGTGTACCTCGGGATTACTGGGATCTGGGTCAGGTCTTCAGTAAATGATGTGCCAGTGAACTGCCTCCTCACAGGTCCTACGATTGTGCCATCGACCTCCTGCACGGCACCTCTCCTCCAGGAGGAGGGCTTTATTCTCTCTCAGGTCCAGAGACTGCAGCCATGAACAGTTAATTAAGGAGGCGCTGGCGGCTGGTTTTATTTGGCCGTCCACTTCACCTGCAGGAGCGGGTTTCTTTGTTGGAAAGAGGAATGGGGGATTCTGTCCCTGTATCAATTACTGGGGTTTAAATATTATTACCATCAAAAACCGTTACTTTCTTCCTCTTATGTCGTCAGCCTTTGAGAGACTCCAGGGAGCTATGTTTAAAAAAAAAATATTTATGGAACGCATACTATGTGGTGCGCAATCAGACGGAGACGAGTGGAAGACAGCGTTCAACACCCCAAATGGACATTATGAGTACCGTGTCATGCCGTTTAGATTTACAAATGCTCTGGCCATTTTCCATGCCCTGGTTATCCCATTTGCGGGATCATTTTCATCAACATCCGCTCAAATCCACAGCGCCAAATTCAAATTAAATTACTAAAAATATTTAATTTTCATGAAATCACAAGTGCAATATAGCAAAACACAGCTTAGCTTGTTGTTAATCCACCTGGTGTGTCACATTTCAATAAAGCTTTTCGGCGAGAGAATAACAATCGTTTATGTCAGAACATCTCTCTCAGTAGATAAAATATTACAAACAGCTAGTAGCCAAGTAGATTGGTCACGAAGGTCAGAAAAGCAATAAATTAAATCGCTTACCTTTGATGATCTTCGGATGTTTGCACTCAAGAGACTCCCAGTTACACAATAAATGTTCCTTTTGTTCCATAAAGATAATGATACATCCAAAATACCTCCATTTGTTTGGCGCATTATGTTCAGAAATTCACAGGCTCGAGCGGTCACGACATCGCAGACGAAAAATCCAAATTGTATCCGTAAAGTGCGTAGAAATATGTCAAATGTTTTTTATAATCAATCGTCAGGTTGATTTCACAATATATAATCGATAATATGTCAACCGGAATGTAGCTTCTTCCATAGGCGAGAGAGAGAATATGGGTTTGCGCATACAAAACGCTGCTGGCACCCAGCCATCCACTGACGCGATGGGTTGTTCCTCACTAATTTTTCAAAATAAAAGCCTGAAACTATGTTTAAAGACTGGTCACTGGTCACAGAATCTGGTTGATATCCCTTTAAATGGAGGCATGGCATCCAATGGAACAGAGAGCTTTCAGGAAAAACAGCACTTCCTTGTTGGATTTTCCTCAGGTTCTTGCCTGCAAAATCTGTTCTGTAATACTCACAGACAATATTTTGACCGTTTTGGAAACTTTAGAGTGTTTTCTATCCTAATCTGACAATTATATGCATATTCTAGTTTCTGGGCCTGAGAAATAGACCGTTTCAAATGGGTACGTTTTTTAGCCAAAAATGAAAAACCTGCCCCCTACACTCAAGAAGTTAATGCAACCGCTGTGTCAGATTTCAAAAAAACTTTACTGAGAAAGCAAACCATGCAATAATCTGAGTACAGCCTTTAGACAACAAAGCAGTCAAAAAGATACCCGCTATATTAGGTAGTCAACATTACTCAGAAATAGCATTTTAAATATTCACTTACCTTTGATGATCTTCATCAGAATGCACTCCCAGGAATCCCAGTTCCACCATAAATATTTGATTTGTTCGATAAGTTCCATCAGTTATGTCCAAACATCTTCTTTTGTTAAGGCGTTTAGTAAACAAATCCAAAAGCGCGTTCAGGTCGCGCCGAACGTCGGACGAAAAGTTCAAAAAGTTCCGTTACAGCCCGTAGAAACATCCCAAACTAAGTATGGAATCAATCTTTAGGATGTTTTTAACATAAAACTTCATTAATGTTCCAACCGGACAATTCCTTTGTCTTTACAAATGAAGTGGAACGTTGCTACCTTTCACGTGAGCACGCCAGACCGAGGCTGTGGCACTCTACCAGACCACTCACTCAAAGAGCTCTTATGAGCCCCTCCTTTAGAGAAGAATCCTCAAAACTGTTTCTAAATACTGTCTAGTGGAAGCCTTGGGATGTGAAACATAACTAATATCCCACTGTATCTTCAATGGGGGCTGAGTTGACCACAAACCTCAGATTTCCCAATTCCTGGTGGATGTTTCTCAGGTTTTTGCCTGCCATATGAGTTCTGTTATACTCAGACATCATTCAAACAGTTTTTGAAACTTCAGAGTGTTTTCTATCCAAATATACAAATTATATGCATATTCTAGCTTTTACGGCTGAGTAGCAGGCAGCTAAATTTGGGCACGTTTTTCATCCAAGCTACCCAATACTGCCCCCTACCCCAAAGAAGTTAAGGTTATCTCGATCCTATCGATAATCCTGAATCACCACAGATGTCATATATCCCTGTCCTGTTGGCCTGGATTAGGTTCTAAATACTTAATATAAATCTACCATTAATCCAAGGCTATGCCATTTCTTTCTTCTCGTTTGTTCAAATTACAACTATGTCAAAGAACTATAAACTCATCCATAATTATCAATTTACCTTAAAATCAGTACCACAAATGACCTCAAATTCATTATCAAAATGGCCCTCCCATGAGGCTGATTAGACCCCAACGGAAAGCCATGATAGAGGTCAAAGGTCATGCCACCCTTTTACAGTCGTGTTCCATACTATATTAGACAAATTAAAGAACCCTTTATCTAAAGAATTCACGTGTTTAATTAAAACTCAGAAAACAAAACTTCTAATATTCCATATGTGAGTGTACCCCTTTAAGATATCGTGTCTCTGGGAAACATGGAAATCTCCTCAAACCCGAAAGTTTTTTACAAACAAAACCTAATAATAATGATAATTCCATTGTACTCTCTCAAATCATTAGTTTTACATTTCCTCAATGGTTATATGCAAAACCCATTCTGTCTGTCTGCAAACAGTCTCTCAGAATGCTTGATATGAACACCCTGCCAATAGACCTCCACAACTGTGATTAACGTGCACTGTCCCTTTAAAATAAAATTAACTCAACCTGCAATCCACTTTGCAGACCTGTCATGGTTCCACGTCATGGAAACAGATTATAATGTTAGTATACCTTAACTTCCTGTTCAATTTCAATCCATAAGAATAAAAACACATTTCGATGGGCACAACTCTATCGCAATTATCTCTCCGTTATTATTTAGAATTCATTAGATTTAGGTAATGGTCTCTTCTATGATTCAGTCATTTAAATCCGACTCCATTCTCCAGTCAGTGCTAGGAAATGCTTTCGTCACTGGAAGAAGAGGAGAGTTACAGAACGCTTCATTCCCCGGTATGATATCCCCTCCCTTTCGTAGCTGTTCAAAAGTGGGTGTTATCCCTTTAATTGCTTCCAGCTTTAATGGGTATGGTTTTTGGTCAGGTCTATAATTTGATTTTGGAACCACTTGAGCCGGAGTTACTCCTTTATTTAATCTGTTCCTTTTGCAATGCTAAATCAATAGTTACTAATTCAAAAACTTCACAATTCTGTTCCGACCTCCCCTCTCCCGTCTCACTGCCGCTATCCTCTGCCCCTGAATCTAGTCATGCCTCCTCTTCCTCCTCTGACTCAGGCTGTGGGCGCCTGCTTGCTTTGTCCCTTCTATCTTTCTTGTTACGACAATCATGGTGATTGTGTCCTACTTTCTTGCAGTGCCTGCATGGTGCCTCACAATCCCAAGCAGAGTGACCTGACTTGTTACAATTAAAACATCTATCATTATCTCTATCTCTGTCCTTATCTCCTCTTCTGTTAGCCTTCCATCCCTTTCTGTCAGAGCCCTTACTGGCTATCTCACCCAGAGTGGTCATCAAGTATTCCATCCCTTTCTGTCAGAGCCCTTACTGGCTATCTCACCCAGAGTGGTCATCAAGTATT
Organism: Oncorhynchus kisutch; assembly: GCF_002021735.2. Classification (NCBI taxonomy): domain Eukaryota; kingdom Metazoa; phylum Chordata; class Actinopteri; order Salmoniformes; family Salmonidae; genus Oncorhynchus; species Oncorhynchus kisutch. Next base: position 18,895,934 of record NC_034201.2, on the reverse strand, counting down.
CCATCCCTTTCTGTCAGAGCCCTTACTGGCTATCTCACCCAGAGTGGTCATCAAGTATTCCATCCCTATCTGTCAGAGCCCTTACTGGCTATCTCACCCAGAGTGGTCATCAAGTATTCCATCCCTTTCTGTCAGAGCCCTTACTGGCTATCTCACCCAGAGTGGTCATCAAGTATTCCTGCCCTTTCTGTCAGAGCCCTTACTGGCTATCTCACCCAGAGTGGCCATCAAGTATTCCATCCCTTTCTGTCAGAGCCCTTACTGGCTATCTCACCCAGAGTGGTCATCAAGTATTCCATCCCTTTCTGTCAGAGCCCTTACTGGCTATCTCACCCAGAGTTGTCATCAAGTATTCCATCCCTTTCTGTCAGAGCCCTTACTGGCTATCTCACCCAGAGTGGTCATCAAGTATTCCATCCCTTTCTGTCAGAGCCCTTACTGGCTATCTCACCCAGAGTGGTCATCAAGTATTCCATCCTTTTCTGTCAGAGCCCTTACTGGCTATCTCACCCAGAGTGGTCATCAAGTATTCCATCCCTTTCTGTCAGAGCCCTTACTGGCTGTCTCACCCAGAGTGGTCATCAAGTATTCCATCCCTTTCTGTCAGAGCCCTTACTGGCTATCTCACCCAGAGTGGTCATCAAGTATTCCATCCCTTTCTGTCAGAGCCCTTACTGGCTATCTCACCCAGAGTGGTCATCAAGTATTCCATCCCTTTCTGTCAGAGCCCTTACTGGCTATCTCACCCAGAGTGGTCATCAAGTATTCTGCCCCTTTCAGCTTCTTCTTAGTCTCCTGGCTTTTACCGTGCTGTTCAAAATGAATTGCATATCTTTTTACTTCCCCCAGTTCTGCTAGTCCCCACACCACCAAGGTTTTCTTTATGGTACTGCTAATCTCGGGGCGCATTCTGCTGAGGAAAACTATCTTCAGCTGCTGGTGATATGCAGTGTTAAAACCATCTGCTAGGGGGGGCTCTGTTAACTCACTGTTGGTGTTAAACACATCCTTCAGTCTCTCTAAGTACTGACTGATGGACTCACCATCCCCCTGCCTACATTCGGAAACCTTAGAGAAGTCTGCGTGTCGGTGATAATAATCCCTCAAATTATTATACAATTCTGCAATTTTGACAACGTAATCACCCTCTGCCGCCATGGCACTGTAATTAAATTGTTATGCCCTGGTACCCATTGCCTTCGTACAGCTGCACAGTCCTTCCCCACCAACTGCCGTACCGCTCTCTCATCTTCTCCTGTGTTTAACTTGAAGCTGGCTGTCAAACCTTCGAGATCCCTTCTAAATCCTTCCATGCCTGTTTTAGGGTGTACCATTCCTCCCACCTCTCTTTCTACATCCCTATGGGTCCATGCCCTATACACTTCTAAAATAGGTTCCTGTCCTGCGTCCCCAGCCCGTGGGTTGGGCAAGGCAATTAGAGGATACTGACTAGCCTCCCTTTCATCTTCATCATCCAGCCACTCTGCTACTCCTCTCCTCACTGGGCTATAATTTAGGCTTATGAGGGACCTCCAGAGGAGCCGTGGGAGTTATTGCTCTCTGTTGCTGGCAACTTACATCTTCCTTCTTTTTCCTTTCTCCCTCAGCTCTCTTCCTCGCCTCGGCTAACCATACCCTCGCTGTGTCTAGCCCCTCTGCTCCCCCACAAACCCCACAAACCCTATTTATTTGTTTAATCATTGATTCCAGTTTATCTATATTTAAATGTCCGTCAAATTCGTACTTACTCCTCAAATTCGTACTTACTACTCATGTCGGGCCAAAATAGGTGTTCCTCTTATCTTTTCCCTGCATATATTTCTCATCTCCAGGACCTCCTTTGGGGTAACCCTTGTAGTTCCTATACCTATTCTCAAAATCTGTGTGTATGTATTTCTATGATCTATGTATGTGTTTTTTCCCGTTATCCAATTACTATAGTTGTTATTCCTGCAAAATCTATGTTTGTGTCTCTTTAATCTCAAAATCTATGTGAGTGTCTCCTTTCATGGAATAGTCAGACCTATTTTGCGTGCCTCCAGTAGTTCTTGCCTCCCTCCCTGCTAATATGCTTTAGATCAATTACTGTTAGATCTTAGTATGTTAGATCAGCTAATGTATATTGGCCAAGTTAACGGTTAGGTCTCAACATAGATAGTTTAAATTGGTAGTGCAGATACCTTCGAGCCATTACGGATCTGTGTTTTTCCTTTCTTGAAACTTTATCTATAAAGTTTGTTGAGGTGTCGATCGGACATTAGGTCTCACCCGTATACAACTATAAGCTATTTTCCAGGGGTCGTAAATCCCTCATCAACAGCCTATTTTTCTGTTGTTGCTTGTTCTATTGACGTTAATATCTCCCTCCGCTATATTAGGCTTCCCTTCTTTGTTGGATGATCAGACCTACAGTGGGGCAAAAAGTATTTAGTCAGACACCAATTTTGCAAGTTCTCCCACTTAAAAAGATGAGAGAGGCCTGTAATTTTCATCATAGGTACACTTCAACTATGTCAGACAAATTGAGAAGAAAAAAAATCCAGAAAATCACATTGTAGGATTTTTTATGAATTTATTTGCAAATTATGGTGGAAAATAAGTATACCACCCTTAGGTACCATCTGGAGGAAGTCCAGAATGGTCATGCTCTACAGAGTGACTATCCATCCAAGCAACCGGAGCCCTGTACTCACAGGAGTAAAGACGATAGGTTTCAGACCTTGCCTTCCTCATGTGTCCCTCAGTCTTCTCCTCTTTGCCATTTGGCACTGAGTAATATGACGCCTCTTGGCCAACAGCAACAAGGCTTGGCTTCTCCTCTTGGCCTTTCGGCCCCAATCTCTCCACAGCATGAAGCCAACCCTCTCCGCCCGCTTGGCGCGGAATACCTTGACAAACTCGTCAAGAATTTCCCCACCTTTGACCCCGTTCCAGGTCAACCAAACGATACTGAGACATTCCTAGCTGACATAGAGGACGCGTTGGATGGCTACCCGAATGCTATGGGTTCTGACAAAGTTTACCTGTTGAAGCGAACGTCGAATAGACACGTGACAAGGTTCATTCGTCTACAACAGCAACATGTGCTAAACGACTACGCTAAACTTGCCACAGCTTTGAAAGTAGAACTCGCAAACACGAAAGCTCACTGGCTAACACCATCAAACAAGCTCGGAACGAACACCCACAAGCTTACTATCATACGCTTCGTTCAGCTTACTTTGGCGAAACACTGAAACAGGAATGGAATAGGACCGGTTACCCTTTAAACAGATGTTCCTGTCGAACATGTATCCCACCTTCATTACCTACTTGGGCCCTGCCACCCACATTGGCTTGTCTATCTTACAACTCAGAGAGCTTGCAAGCACAGCTTTTGAGGCATCAAAAGTTCACAACGCTAAGAGCCCTTACCACTCGGTATTTAAGTTTGACCAGGAGCACTCACTCCAGTTAGAGGGTGCATTATCAAGTATTGGAGCGTTGAGAGATGACGCACAACAGTTTCTACCACCAAATCATGATTCCAATAACCTCCACGTTCGAAATAACTGTAAAGTACGTCGCCATCAACATGACTACCGCTACAATCGACCTGTTCGCTACGTTCCTGCACCCAACCCACAAAAGGTGTCAGAGCACAACGGTATCAAAGGGTTAAAGGACGATCAAAACGTAGACCAATGTTCTCCAGAAGTTCCACTACGGGAAGAACTAAAGCGAAAACTATTTGAGAAAAGGGTAAAAGATAAGTCACAAGGACTAAATGGGGAATTACTGGACACCAGGTCCACAGGAATTAACACCCATAGCAAGGACGGATTTTAAAGTTAAAATTTCTCCCGCTCTCATTCAAGACCCTATCCAGGGCCCGTTGGATCAAGAACAAGCCAACGGGCTTTGTCTATAGACTCTGATACAAAGGTTGCGAAGAAAAAGGTAAAACGCAACGTTAAAGCCAAGCCCACTCAAATTCGGAAAAGTCCATTTGCTTCCACCTTGAACAGAAATGGCACATTACGTCGTTGCGAACAACCACTCCACTTTGTGGGGAATATGTCCACTAACCACGAATCTAAACGGCCATACATGGAAACAGTCCTGGAGAACTGCTTAACTTGTCATGCGCTAATTGATTCGGGTGCGACAATGTCACTCATCTCTCAAACATTGTTCGATGATCTCAAAAGGGCTTTGAAGCCAATTAAACGTTGGTTAAAAGTGGAACGCTGCGACACTACACTTCGAGGGGTCACTCAGACTACCTTGCCTCTCACATAGAGAGTCATGCTGAAACTACACATCAAGGACGTATCGCTCGTTCACCCTGTGAATGTCACCAGCCTCGAAACTGTACCCCTGCTACTTGGAGCAGACTTGATGGATCGGTTACTCCCTTTGATGGATTGGAAAACCAACCAGGTATGGTCACAGGCCACAGTGCCTTCTCCACTGACCACACTGTCACAACCCAGTCATTCATGAGGGGTATCTGTCGAAAGCACCCCTTGGGAAAAAGACGTATAGAAACCTCTTGGTGCAGAATCCGATCCAAGGAGATATTACTCTCTGTGAATAAGCAACTTCCCTCATCCTTGCAGTCGTGCAATATGGTAGTTGAGAGGAACTTCTCTTGCCCTTCGGACACTTCCACAAGCACTGCGGCCATCTCAGCAAGAAAAACATTGATGCGCAGAGTATACTCTGCTTTCGATGATACACCTTCCTCTTTGTTGGGGACTGTCACCCCTTACAATGACACTAATGGCGTCAGTCCAGCAACTGACCCGATGACTCCCACTGGTGAAACACTTTGCGATGTCACAGACCGATATCCTCATCTCAGTTCGCAGGTACTGAAGAGGTTCACACGCGGACGCGGTGGTGACTGACAGGCCTCGACAGCCACTGAGCGTTTTGAAGCACAATCATCAGGAGATTTGGTTGACAGGTTCCAGCCATTCTCATAACAATGTGGCCGCTGACAACTCGTACATAGGGTCCAACCTTTTCATTTGCGCCTCGGACACCAACACCACCCGCTGGTGGACACAAAGGGGGGGAATAGTAGCCCAGACACATGATGAGCCTCATCGAGGCCGGTGGGTGGGGTCAAGACTACGGACAATACCGCACGAGGCCGCCAGAGCATAAATCAAATCTAGTTGTATTCTCGACACATTCCATCAGCCAACCTGATTGACCATTCTTTTCATGAATTCGAGCCAGCTGTCTCTGTGAATAAGCAACTTCCCTCGTCTTTAGAACGTTGTTTCAGGCTTCTACTGTGAAGGGGGGCCGGATGAGAGTGGTTTGATTCTTAGGTCTGGCAGCAGCCTCGATCTCAGTCACGGGCATTTCACATGAGAGGTAGCAACACACCAAGTAGGAAAACCCTAGAAATGGCATTAGAGACAATGCCATGATAGTAATTTTGCCAGAACATTGGACAAATACAGTCCAATTAGATGATTTTAGTGTGAGAACTATATTTTGTATATCTTTTGTTTATGCTTTCATTCCTTTTTGGTTCAGTTCCTTTGACACTTGGGAAGTGATAGAGCCATTAACAAAGTCCCCATACAACCATCACTTAGTGCCACAACGCCGCTCATTGGGGAATGAATGTAATTATATATATTTCATGAGTGTGTGTGCGTTGTTAACATCTGCCTAAGTTACTGCCCAGAACTTCTAGTCTGGACGACGACCAGACGACGGGTCTGGAACGGCGACTCCAAATCCGGACACCCTCGGCCCATCCTTGTGCCCCGCTGTCAGAGAGCCTACCAAGAAAAACCACCAGAGGGGGACGGGGGGGGGGGGGGGGACGGGACCACAACAGCGGTCACCAACCAGGACATCCCCTGGCCCTTCCTGGGGTACTTTGTAGCTTCCAGGGAACCTACCAAGGTAAACCACTAGAGGGGACCGCAACGGCGATCACCAACCGGACATCAACTGCCCATCCTTGTGGTGGACTGCTCTGCTTTCAGAAGCCTATCAAGTTCGACCAGCAGAGGGGACTGCAAAGATGATCTACAAACAGAACATCACATGGTCATGATGTTATGTTGATTTGTTACTTGCAGGACAAACAAGATCCAAACAACCAGGGGCGTATGTCATGACGTTGCCCTCTTTGGGTACAGCGAGCACCACCCCCCTCTCTCTGTCTCCTACACTCAGGCTGCTGCGACCTCAGGTCGTAAATTCCTGGAGGAGATTATCTCATGGCTACAGTATAGAGAGAGAGTGAGTATTCATAGAGAGAACAAAGGAATTTCTTCCACCTCAGAGAACTTGAAGTCCGAACAACATTTATGTTCCGGAGAAGATATAGAAGATCGGTGAAGAATCCAGCTACGAACTGGTCCATTTGGTACAATTTTGTGAAACTCATGGGAGACAATACGGCCACATTACCATAAAACTGTTTATACAATTGCCTCAGATATGAGGCTTACATCTAATTGTTGTATAAGATGAATGAGTGAGGATGATACTGTTTGTGAAATTGTGTAATGTGATTTTGGACTGTTTAATGAAGGAAACTCCAATAAATCAGAGGACCGCCCATGAGCACAGTTATGGTCTGGTGTCCTGGAACAGGCCCCTTTCTGCTCTTCCGAATAAAACCCCGACCTTGAGAATTTCTCAACAGACCATGTTTCTCTCAATTACGAGATGACAAAGGTTGCAGACCAGCTTGAGAGAGACCATAAACCTAAGGTTTGAGTAGATGGCTGAATCTTTTAACCACACCACGTGGTTAATCAGTTTAATCACGTAATAATAATTACAGAGTTATATGATAAAGATTCATCTTCAGTTTAATGATGCCAAAGACACGACACATCTAAGAAATAGAAAATAAGCAACAAATAATGTCAATTTACATAAATTATGTTTCACAACTGGGTTATCAAATGAATGAAGTGGGTTACCTTCTGTATTTGTGCCGTAGACATGGGTTTAACCTCAGAGGCTGTGGACTGTTTAGTTCTGAATTACACTAACTTAGAGTGGCATGGAAATACGATGACATTACTAAAGTAGGCAAATAATTAGTAGGAAACAACTTTTGCCAGAGATGGCAATGTTGCCATTACTGTTACTGGCAACTGAGGGCTTGATTTGTAGACATAATTGTCATCCAAAACCTAACCTTCATTTACTTGCTGTAAAGCACTGAAGTTCCAAACTCCATTTTAGATGAGACTGACTTTTTGACCCAAATAATCCTATTTACACTTTGTAGTCAATTTTCACACTAGAATAAATGTTTCTGACTCATATCGATGCCACAAAGGGATTAGTTGGTTTATAGGGGCAGTCGTTCTTTAATGACCCCCACACATACACACTGCCCCCTCCCGATCCCCCCCCCCTCCTCCAGATAAGGTCCTAATGAGTCCTGTGGGTGTCTCATCACCTCCAAGCTCATATCAAGTCATTATAACCTTGTTACCAACAACACACTCTTCTGTAGCAGGGAATTACAGAATAACATCATGGTTGTGTTTGTTTGCCTATTTCAAAATACAGTTAGTCTTCGTGTCAGTGGATGTACTGTGAATTATAATGATTTATTACATTTGTAAAGTACTTTTCATTGTACAGAATCATCTCAAAAGTGCATTTTATTTCATTTGGGGACACAACTAGACAGGGCAACTGACACAAAGAACCCAGCTGACACTATAAAGTACAAGCACACGAAGGAGCACAGATATCAACAGAAAACACTCCTAAAGAGAAATGTCTTTAAGCCGTTTGTGGTGCCTTCAGGTGGTCCAGGAGGGCATTCCAGAGGCTGGGGGCAGTCGATACCCCAAGGAGAGGCATTTGGTCCTGGGGACATGGAGGAGCAGGCTATGGCTTGATCTGAGGGTGGGGCTATGGAGGTATAGCAGATCTTTAAGATAAGGAAGGGCATTGTGATGAACACACTGGAAAGTCAGCAGGAGGGTTTTTGAATTCAATCCAGAATGAGATGGGGAGACAGTGCAGAGATGCAAGATGGGGGAGATGTGATGGTGTTTCCACACTCTCATCAAGATCCTGGCAGCACTGTTCTGGATGAATTGGAGCTTCTGGAGACTCCTGCCAGGGATCCCGAGGAAGAGTGTGTTGCAATTTTTTTTCTCACCTTTAATTAACTAGGTAGGGCAGTTGAGAACATGTTCACAATTACAACTGCGACCTGGCCAAGATAAAGCAAAACAGTGCAACAAAAACAACACATAGTTACACATGTAATAAACAAATATATAGTCAATAACACAATAGAAAAATCTATATAGATTGCATGCAACATGTAGTAAGATCAGGGAGGTAAGGCGATAAATAGGCCATAGTGGCGAAATAATTACAATTTGGCAATTAAACACTGGAGTGATAAATGGGCAGAAGATGAATGTGCAAGTAGAGATACTGGGGTGCAAAGGAGCAAAAAATTAAAAATAACAATATGGGGATGAGGTAGTTGGGTGGGCTATTTCCAGATGGGCTGTGTACAGGTGCAATGATCGGTAAGCTGCTTTGACAGCTGATACTTAAAGTTAGTGAGGGAGACAAGACTCCAGGTTCAGTGATTTTTGCAATTCGTTCCAGCCATTGGAAGCAGAGCACTGGAAGGAAAGGCGGCCAAAGCAGGAGTTGGCTTTGAGATGACCAGTGAAATATACCTGTTGGAGCGTGTGCTATGGGTGGGTGCTGCTATGGTGACCAGTGAGCTGAGATAAGGCGGGGCTTTACCTAGCAAATACTTATAGCTGAACTGTGCCAGTGGGTTTGGCGACGAATATGAAGCGAGGGCCAGCCAACCAGAGCATACAGGTCGCAGTGGTGGGTAGTATATGGGGATTTGATGACAAAACGGATGGCACAGTGATAGACTGCATCCAATTTGCTGTGCAGAGTGTTGGAGGCTATTCTGTAAATGACATCGCCGAAGTGAAGGATTGGTAGGATAGTCAGTTTTACGAGGGTATGTTTGGCAGCATGAGTGAAGGATGCTTTGTTTGGGAAATAGGTAGCTGATTCTAGATTTAATTTTGGATTGGAGATGCTTAATGTGAGTCTGGAAGGAGAGTTTACAGTCTAACCAGACACCTAGGTATTTGTAGTTGTCCACATATTCTAAGTCAGAACCGTCCTGAGTAGTGATGATAGAAGGGAGGGGGGGTGCGGGCAGCAATCGGTTGAAGAGCATGCATTTAGTTTTACTTGCATTTAAGAGCAGTTGGAGGCCACGGAAGGAGTGTTGTATGGCACTGAAGATCGTCTGGAGGTTTGTTAACACAGTGTCCAAAGAAGGGCCAGAAGCATACAGAATGGTGTCGTCTGTGTAGAGGTGGATCAGAGAATCACCAGCAGCAAGAGCGACATCATTGACATATACAGAGAAAAGAGTCAGGTAAATGGCGATGAATTGGCAGAGAGGGTCAGTTACATTACAGTTACATAGCAGAGAAGGTACGGTGGGATTCAAAATTGTAGGTGATCTGTTTGTTAACTTGGCTTTCGAAGAGTTTAGAAAGGCAGGGTAGGATATATAGAGGTCTATAACAGTCTGGGTCTAGACTGTCTCGCTCTTTGAAGAGGGGGATGACCGAGGCAGCTTTCTAATCTTTTGGGAATAGGCAATAGCCTTGAGGAGATAAAAGCATGGACAAGCTCCTCTGAGTCAGACTGAGTGAGGGTGGGACGATGTTTGGTAATGTTCTTCAGGTATTGAATGGCATGTTACAGTTGTTTGATGTGGCTGTCAAAGGTCAGGGAGGAATCAAGCTTAAGTGTTACACACAAGTGTTTGAGAGTTAACCTGGGGTTGCATGTAACGTGTGGAGTCCTTAGGGTGTACGTGTGTGCGTACGCGCGTGAATCTCTTTATGTAATAGCTCATTAAGAGAGGTGATGGCCCCAGGTGTCATCATTGAACATTCTCTGAAGTGAAGACTAATATGACAGTGTCAACATAAACACACTTTACCTACTAATTAAAATCCCACTAACTATCATGGACCCTTATGACCTCACTATCACATACACAAAACAAACACATGAACGCACACACTTGCATGCTGCCACAGGTTTATTGGGGAATGGCAAACTCCCCTCTCTCTGTATCTCTGGCACCCCTTCTCTCGCTCACTAAATCTCTGTCTCTTTGGAAAAGAATGCAAATTAAGCCTTAATCTTGTAATTCCAGTATATAACAAACTGACGAAAACTATAAGGGCACAGGGTGAGACCCAGATGCAGACATGGGAGGCAGATGGTTTGAGTCTCTGATATTTATTAGTATCCAAGGGGCAGGCAAGGGAATGGTCGTTGACAGGCAAAAATATCATAACACGGTCAGAGTCCAGGAGGTACAGAGTGGCAGGCAGGCTCGAGGTCAGAGCAGGCAGAATGGTCAGGCAGGCTCGAGGTCAGGGCAGGTAGTATGGTCAGGCAGGCGGGTTCAGAGTCCAGGAGGTACAGAGTGGCAGGCAGGCTCGAGGTCAGGGCAGGTAGTATGGTCAGGCAGGCGGGTTCAGAGTCAGGGCAGGCAAGGGTCAAAACCGGGAGGACTAGCAAAAGAGATTTTTAAAAAGCAGAGGCACGGAAAAAACACGCTGGTTGACTTGACAAGACGAGACGAACTGGCACAGAGAGACAGAAAACACAGGGATAAATACACCGGGGAAAATAAGCTACACGTGGAGGGGGTGGAGACAGTCACAAGGACAGGTGAAACAGATCAGGGCATGACGACAACACGACTTGTGCTTTGTGTGCAGTGAGTGTTCCCTCTGCTGTTGACGTGTCTGGCCCTCCCAAAGGCATATACAGTATTTGGCACAGAGCTATAGTTACAGATGTATGAGCTTAATTTCAGGCAGTTTGCTAGAGCAGGAAAATAATGCTGCAGCAACAGGAAATGTGAATTATTATGTAGATTATAATTAATGGAACTTTTATTTAGGGGTTGATACATTTTTCTTTACGGCAAATTAGGTCGTTTGACGGTGGAAATGACAAACTTTAGAAGTTTGCAGAAGTTTGCAAATTCCCAGCAACAAAAGAGTGATCATATTAAGATCCTACATCTGTACCTACATCTGTACCTACGAGTGAACTTCCCTTCAGGTTCATTCCCCCACCATGTCTAAATGGAAGTCTACAGGTTTTAACATTCACTAAGTATTTCCAGAACAAGACCAACCCTTCTAAATCATTTCATCATATAGCTCCGATACACGTCACTGCCTCAGTAAGATCTTTAAATCTATATCTCTCTAATGATAAACCTTGTTAAATCCGTCAGTCATTGTGTTGAGAGGGTCAGTGCTCCTGTAGGTTGTCTAGCTCTCAATGGTTCTATTGAATCGGTGTTTAAAATCATACTGCCACTCTGTGAAGGGGGATTTCGACCTTGAGATGGTTCTCAGCGGTTCTTGCTTACTGCTTAATAACTCTGCTAAGATTCAGTCTTAGCAGAGGGTGCCAGAGTAGGAGAAACAGCCATGCTGCACTTCTGCCCTGATTACCACCAGAGCCTGATCACCTGACTCAGAATCCTGCTCCCACTCTCTCTTTCCATCCCTCTCTGGTTGTCTGTCTGCTTTTTTCTACCTCTTTATATACTTTGCCTTTTGTTCTCTCTTTCTTCCTGAGCTGACTCTTCTCCTACAGCTACATTCTTAAGTGTACATGTGTCAGCTATGAAATACAACAAAATACCTTTGCTTTACATTGTCTTTATTACCTGTAAAGTAATCAGAGAGTGCTGTAATGACATAAAGATTCAAGAGGACCCTTTATGTCATTACAGCACTAACAGTATTGCAATCACATAGTGAAAAGCAGGAAGCCAGTGAAGGTGTCCAGTACGCAAAGCCTGGTTGAAAAGACATCAGTTTGATTTATTATAGTGTCATGCATCTTCATGATGCCCAGCTCACATGGGCTTATTAGACACTATTTGTTGTATATAAAAATAAAATGATCATACTTATATATACACACAGGTACATGCATACTTACATGCATACACTGAGTGCACAGCTCTTTCCATGACATACACTGACCAGGTGAATCCAGGTGAAAGCCATGATCCTCTTATTGATGTCACCTGTTAAATCCACTTCAATCAGTGTAGATGAGGTTGAAGAAGGATTTTTAAACCTTAAGACAATTGAGACATGGATTGTGTATGTGTGCCATTCAGAGGGTGGGTGAATGGGCAAGACAAAATATTTAAGTGCATTTGAACAGGGTATGGTAGTAGGTGCCAGGCGCACCAATTTGAGTGTGTCAAGAACTGCAACGCTGCTGGCTTTTTACGCTCAACAGTTTCCTGTGTGTATCAAGAATGGTCCACCACAAAAAGGACGTCCAGCCACTTTGACACAGATGTGGGACACACTGGAGTCAACATGGGCCAGCATCCCTCTGGAATGCTTTCAACACCTTGTAGAGTCCATGCCGAAACTAATTGAAGTTGTTCTGAGGGCAAAAGGTTCGGTGCAACTCAATGTTAGGAAGGTGTTTATGTATGATATACAGTGGCTTGCGAAAGTAATCACCCCCCTTTGTATTTTCCAATTTTTTTGCCTTACAACCTGGAATTAAAATAGATTTATTGGGGGGTTGTATCATTATATTTACACAACATGCCTACCACTTTGATGGAAAATATTTTTTATTGTGAAACAAACAAGAAATAAGACAGAACCTGCAACCATGGAGAGGTAAATACCTGTATATTTATGGAAAAATTGCCCTGATTAACTCCTTAGTCATATCTCAGTTTACTCACTTATGGCGCTGCCTACTCCTGAATGTTCGTTTTTCAAATCATATGAGCAAAAAATATTTAGCTTTATCTGGGACGCTAAACCGGACAAAATAAAACATGCCTGTCTATATAATGAATATGAATTAGGTGGGTTGAGATTATTAAATATAAAAGCATTAAACCTCTCTAAAAGTTTCACTCATTCAAAAGTTTTATTTGAACCCTAAATGGTTCTCAAGTAGATTAATAAGAAAAGCTCATCTATTGTTTAAAAATAACCTTTTTGCCTTTGTGCAGATTGCCATGTCTTTTTTTGCCTATGTGCAGTTTGCAAATTATACTTTTTTCAAAGTATCTCTCTATTTCAAACATGCATTTAGAGCTGGCTACAAATTCAATTTCCCCCTGAAGATAGAACAAATATTACAGCAAATATTATGGCTGAACTCAAATGTGCTGGTTGATAAAATACCTGTATTTATGGGAAAGATGTTTGAAAAGGGTATTTTGTTCTTAAATGATATTGTAAATTGGAATGGTAGAGTTATGTCCTTCATGGAGTTATCAGAATTATACGGAAAGGTCTGCTCAATCCAAGAGTACAACCAACTGATTACAGCATTGCCCCAAACCTGTCCCGGCTCCACGCACTAGGCCTCCAGTGCGCCTCTCCAGTCCAGTACGTCCTGTGCCTGCTCCTCGCGCTCGCCCTGAGGTGCGTGTCACCAGCCCGGTACCACCAGTGCCGGCCCCACGCAACAGGCTTATTGCGACAATCCCCAGTCCAGAGCTGCCGGCGACGGTTCCCAGTCCGGAGCTTCCGGCGACGGTTCCCAGTCCAGAGCTTCCGGCGACGGTTCCCAGTCCGGAGCTTCCGGCGACGGTTCCCAATCTGGAGCTTCCGGCGACGGTTCCCAGTCCAGAGCTTCCGGCGACGGTTCCCAGTCCAGAGCTTCCAGCGACGTTTAACAGTCCGGAGCTTCCGGTGACGTTTAACAGTCCGGAACCTCCTGAGATGGTCCACGGTCCGGAACCTCCTGCGATGGTCAACGGTCCGGAACCTCCAGCTCCATGGCCAGAGCATTCCCCTGCGCCGATGCCCAGTCTAAGCACGGCGTCCAGTCCAGCTCCAAGGCCAGAGTATTCTTCGGCGTTGGTGCCAAGTCCAGGCATAGCGTTCAGTCCCGCTCCATGGCGGGAGCTTTCCCCTGCGCCTAGGTCCAGTCCAGACACAGTGTTCAGCCTGGGTACAGGGCTGGATCCGCAGGATGAGCGGGTAATTTGTCCCGCACCAGAGCTGCCCCCGATGCTGGCGGATGAGCGGGTATTTCGCCCCGCACCAGAATCGCCACTAGTAGACACCCCAGAGCCCAGGCTCTGTCACAGCCGGCCGCGACCAGGAGATCCATTGGGCGACGCACTATTCGCCTAGCGTAGTCAGGGTTAGGGAGGGTTTGGCCGTTAGGGATATCCTTCTCTCATTGAGCACTAGTGACTCCTGTCGCGGGCCGGGCGCAGTGTGCACTGATCAGGTCGCCAGGTGTAAGGTGTTTCCTCCGACACATTGGGTTGGATGTACGCTGTGTTAAGAAGCAGTGTGGCTTGATTGGGTTGTGTTTCGGAGGACACATGGCTCTTGACCTTCGTTGCTCCCGAGCCCGTGCGGGAGTTGTAGCGATGAGACAAGATAGTAACTACTAACAATTGGATACCACGAAATTGGGGAGAAAAAGGGGAGAAAAAAAATAGTTTTTGAAACAAAATGTTGTATTTCCTCTGTGTGAAAGGTCTGATAAGACAACATTTAAAAAAAGTTTTGCCTGTTTTTACTTGATTCTTTGACTGTCTTGCGTATTACATCTGCTCCTGCCACGCCCTTACTGCTCATCCTGTGTCTCCTTGACCTGCTACCACTCCCCCAGTGCTCTCTCCCTCTCTCTCTGTGTGTGTGATTGTGTGAGCGGAGACAGGTGTGCTGGAGTCAGAGCAGATCCCCATCAGCTGCAACCTGTTCAGCATAATCAAGACCTCTACAAATACTCAGTCCTGCCACTTCCACACTGCCAGATCGAAATCTCTGCTTAGTCATTCTGTTTCTAGCCGTTTCTAGCCGTTACCATTTAGGTCCTGTTATCCTGTTGTGCCTGTTTCCTTGCCTGACACGGTTTTCTCTCTGCTACAGTTCTGCCTGCTCTGACTCTGGTCCCTGTCTCCAGTCCCACGTCTCCTCATCCTGCTACTCTGCCCTGGATTCCCCACTCTACTGCTCCCTTGGATTCCCCTCCGGACCTGCTTACCCTGTCCCAACCCCTCTCACTCCAGCCTCAGCCTCTGCACCCGGTTTCCTGCAACCCGCCCGAGCTTCCCCTGGCCTGCACTCCATCTTCCCCCTGTGTTTCAATAAACACCTTGGTTACTTCATCCCAGTCTTCTCGTCTGAGTCTGCTCTTGGGATTCCCTGTTCCACTCCGCGTAACATTGAGTGTGTTTAAACTATGTGGGTCAATCTGACCCATACCACAATGGATTTTTTTTATTATTCAGCAAAGCACAAGGTTTAAAACAGCTACAGATTTTAATGGCTGTGATAGGAGAAAACTAAGGTTGGATCAACAACATTGTAGTTACTCCACAATATTAACCTAAATCACAGTGTGGAAAGAAAGAAGCCTGTACAGAATAAAAAATATTCCAAAACATGCATCCTCTTTGCAATTGGCACCAATGTAAAACTGCTAAAAATGTGGCAAAGAAATGTACTTTATTTCCTGAATACAGAGAGTTATCACTTTTTATATTTTCAAGCATGGTGGTGGCTGCATCATGTTATGAGTATGCTTGTTGGCAAGAACTAGGGAGTTTTTTTTGGGGGGGGGGGTAAAAATAAATGTATTAGAGCTAAGCACAGGCAAAATCGTAGAGAAAAACCTGATTGTCTGCTTTCCAACAGACAATGGCTGACAATTTCACCTTTGCAGGACAATAACCTAAAACACAAGGCCAAATATACACTGGAGTTGTTTACTAAGACGGCATTGAATGTTCCTGTGTGGCCTAGTTACAGTTTTGACTTAAATTGGCTTGAAAATCTATGTCAAGACTTGAAAATGGCTGTCTTGCCATTGCAATAACCTAATTGAAAGAGCTTGAATAATTTTTGGAGAATAATGTTCAAATATTGTACAATGCAGGTGTGGAAAGCTCTTAGAGACTTACCCAGAAAGACTCACAGCTGTAATTGTTTCCAAAGGTGAATCAGTGGTGTGAATACTTATGTAAATGAGATATTTCCGAATTTCATTTTCAAAGCATGTTTTCACTTTGTCATAATGGGGTATTGTGTGTAGATGGGAGAGAATATTTTTAAAAATCCATTTTGAATTCAGGCTGCAACACAACAAAATGTGCAATAAGTGAAGGGGTATGAATACTTTCTGAAGGCACTGCCTTTTAAATTATTAAAACTGTGGCATATCAGACAATATATCACTGGTATGACGCAAAATTACTTTTTTTACTTTTCTAATTATGTTGGCAACCAGTTTATCATTGTAATAAGGCACCTCGGGGGTTCATGGCCAATATTCCATGGCTAAGGGCTATATCCAGGTACTCCTTGTGGCATTTTGCCTGAGAACAACAGGAGTTCAAACGTTCCTACATTTGAACATAAAAATGTGTTTTATCAAACAAAATGATGCTACATTTTATCTCTGGGACCCTCAGGATGACAAATCAGAGCAAGATTACTGAATGTAAGCACATTATTTACCTTCAAAGGTGAATGTATCAAAAAGGTTGCCGTGATAAAAGTTATTTGTTGTTGTGCACTCTCCTACTGTAAATTGGAGTTAGATTAACAATAATTGAAGCTTTCTGCCCATATAAGATATGTCTGTGTCTTATATGTTCTTGTTACTTACAACATCATGCTAATCACATTAGTGCACGTTAGCTCAGCCGTCCGGGTGGAGGGACACCGATCCTGTAGTGGTTTTAAATACACCTCAATTCTTTATTTTTATCTCCACTTCGCTCTCACTGGCACTGACTACCTTCCAAGACTCTAATCATAAGAATATTTTTTTTTACAATCTAAGCCCCTCACAAATATTAGATAAAACAAGTTTTGCAATGCTTTTCCTGCAGTTTCACTTTTTCACTGTCATTCTGTCCTCCAAGGCTGACATTTCTGCTTATTGGGCTTGAATAACAATCAATGTGAAGTGATTTATATAGGCCTAACTCATTTTTGTGTCATTTTTCCTGTATTCTCTCTCTTCAGCTCATCTACCTTGTTCTCGCTGACACTCAATCTGACCGCTAATGCTGCAATGGAGAGAAATATGCACAAACCTAACCATCTTAATCAAAATATTATTATTATTATTATTATTATGGATTTGTAGACCACTTTTCCCACCCTCAAAATATGTTAGCCTATCATAAACATTACTTAACACATACAGTTGAAGTCTGAAGTTTACATACACCTTAGCCAAATACATTTAAACTCAGTTTTTCACAATTCCTGACATTTAATCCAAGTAAATATTCCCTGTTTTAGGTCAGTTAGGATCACCACTTTATTTTAAGAATGTGAAATGTCAGAATAATAGTATAGAATGATTTATTACAGTTTTATTTCTTTCATCACATTCCCAGTGGGTCAGAAGTTTACATCCACTCAATTAGTATTTGGTAGCATTGCCTTTAAATTGTTTAACTTGGGTCAAACGTTTCGGGTAGCCTTCCACAACCTTCCCACAATAAGTTGGGTGAATTTTGGCCCATTCTTCCTAACACAGCTGGTGTAACGAAGTCAGGTTTGTAGGCCTCCTTGCTCGCACACACTTTTACATTCTGCCAACACATTTTATAGGATTGAGATCAGGGCTTTGTGATGGCCACTCCAATACCTTGACTTCTTATCAAATCAAATTTTATTTGTCACATACACATGGTTAGCAGATGTTAAGGTGAGTGTAGCGAAATGCTTGTGCTTCTAGTTCCGACAATGCAGTAATATCCAACTAGTAATCTAACCTAACAATTTAACAACAACTACCTTATACACACTAGTGTAAAGGAATGAATAAGAATATGTACATAAGAATATATGAAGGAGTGATGGTATAGAACGGCAAAGGCAAGATGCAGTAGATGGTATAGATTACAGAATACATATGAGATGAGTAATGTAGGGTATGTAAACATTACATGAAGTGGCATTGTTTAAAGTGTCTAGTGATACATTTATTACATACATTTTTCCATTATTAAAGTGGCTGGAGTTGAGTCAGTAAGTTGGCAGCAGCCACTCAATGTTAGTGATGGCTGTTTAACTACTTGATGCACCCTTCCCGTTAGCGGGATCATTTTCAACAACACCCGCTGAATTACTACAAATATTAATTTTTCATGAAATCACAAGTGCAATATAGCAAAACACAGGTTAGCTTGTTGTTAATCCACCTGGTGTGTCAGATTTCAATAAAGCTTTTCGGCAAAAGCATAACAAGCGTTTATGTAAGAACATCTCTCTCGGTAGACAAAATATTACAAACACCTAGCAGCCAAGTAGATTGGTCACGAAAGTCAGAAAAGCAATAAATTAACTCGCTTTCCTTTAATGATCTTCGGATGTTTGCACTCACGGGATTCCCAGTTAACCTTAAACAATAAATGTTCCTTTTGTTCCATAAAGATTATTTTTTTACAAAATTTGTTTTTTTACGCCATTTGTTTGGCGTGTTCAGAAATCCACAGGCTCGAGCGGTCGCAGACAAAAATTCTAAATAGTATCCGTAAAGTGCGTAGAAAGATGTCAAATGTTTTTTCATAATCAATCCTCAGGTTGTTTTTAAAATATATAATTGATAATATATCAACCGGGACTGTTGCTTTTTCAATAGGAGAGGGAGAGACAATGGCTGCCCCACTCTGTTGCGCAAGCAAAACTCTGCGAACACCCAGCTATCCACTGACGCGATGTTATCTTTCTCACTAATTTTTCTAAATAAAAGCCTGAAGCTATATCTAAAGACTGTTGACACCTTGAGGAAGCCATAAGAAAAGGAATCTGGTTGATATCCCGTTAAATGGAGGCAAGGCATCCAATGGAACAGAGAGCATGTTTTTCGCCTGCAATATAAGTTCTGTTATATTCACAGACAATATTTGGACAGTTTTGGAAACATTAGAGTGTTTCCTAATCTGACAATTATATGCATATTCCAGTTTCTGGGCCTGAGAAATAGGCCATTTCAAATGGGTACGTTTGTTAGCCAAAAAACTAAAATCCTGCCCCCTACACTCAAGAAGTTAACACTCTGATGGCCTTGAGATAGAAGCTGTTTTTCAGTCTCTTGGTCCCTGCTTTGATGCACCTGTGCACTGACCACGCCTTCTGGATGATAGCGGGGTGAACAGTCAGTGGCTCGGGTGGTTGTTGTCCTTGATGATCTTTTTGGCCTTCCTGTGACATCGGGTGGTGTAGGTGTCCTGGAGGGCAGGTAGTTTGCCCCTGGTGATGCATTGTGCAGACCTCACTACCCTCTGGAGAGCCTTACGGTTATGGGCGGAGCAGTTGCCGCACCAGGCGGTGATACAGCCCGACAGGATGTTCTCGATTGTGCATCTGTAAAAGTTTTGGAGTGTTTTTGGACACAAGCCGAATTTCTTCAGCCTCCTTAGGTTTAAGAGGCGCTGCTGCGCCTTCTTCACCACGCTGTCTATGTGGTTGGACCATTTCAGTTTATCAGTGATGTGTACGCCGAGGAACTTAAAACTTTCTACCCTCTCCACTACTGTCCTGTCGATTTAGATAGGGGGGTGCTCCCTCTGCTTTTTCCTGAAGTCCACGATCATCTCCTTTGTTTTGTTGACGTTGAGTGTGTGGTTATTTTTCTGACACCACACTCCGAGGGCCCTCACCTCCTCCCTGTAGGCCGTCTCGTCGTTGTTGGTAATCAAGCCTACCACTGTAGTGTCGTCTGCAAACTTGATGATTGAGTTGGAGGCGTGCATGACCACGCAGTTGTGGGTGAATAGGGAATACAGGAGAGGGCTGAGAACGCACCCTTGTGGAGCCCCAGTGTTGAGGATCAGCGGGGTGGAGATGGGGCAGCCCGTCACCTGGGGCAGCCCGTCAGGAAGTCCAGGACCCAGTTGCACAGGACGGGGTCGAGACCCAGGGTCTTGATGACGAGTTTGGAGGGTACAATGGTGTTAATTGCTGAGCTGTAGTCGATGAACAGCATTCTCACATAGGTATTCCTCTTGTCCAGATGGGTTAGGGCAGTGTGCAGTGTGATTGCGTCGTCTGTGGACCTTTTGGGGCGGTAAGCAAATTTGTTGTCCTTAAGCCATTTTGCCACAACTTTGGAAGTATGCTTGGGGTCATTGTCCATTTGGAAGACCAACTTGAGACCAAGCTTTATCTCCCTGACTGATGTCTTGAGATGTTGTTTCTATATATCCACATCATTTTACCGCCTCATGATGCCATCTATTTTGTGAAGTGCACCAGTCCCTCCTGCAGAAAAGCACCCCCACAACATGATGCTGCCACCCCCGTGCTTCACGGTTGGGATGATGTTATTCAGCTTGCAAGTGTCACCCTTTTTCCTCCAAACAAAACGATGGTCATTATGGCCAAACAGTTCTATTTTTGTTTCATCAGACCAGAGGACATTACTCCAGAAAGTAAGATCTTTGTCCCCATGTGCAGTTGCAAACCGTAGTCTGGCTTTTTATGGCGTTTTTGGAGCAGTGGCCCCTTTGTTGCTGAGCGGCCGTTCAGGTTATATCAATATAGGACTCGTTTATTTTTGTACCTTTCTCCTCCAGCATCTTCACAAGGTCCTTTGCTGTTGTTCTAGGATTCATTTGCACTTTTCGCACCAAAGTACGTTCATCTCTAGGAGACAGAATTTCTTCCTGAGCGGTATGACGGCTGCGTGGTCCCATGGTGTTTATACTTGCGTACTGTTGTTTGTACAGATTAATGTGGTACCTTCAGGCATTTGGAAATTGCTCCAAGGATGAACCAGACATGTGGAGGTCTGCGATTTCTCACTGAGCACATGTCCCGAACAGCAAAACCAGCAGACCTACTGCACCCCTCATTCTGAAAATAATCCTGCTCACAAATGTACTCTCTGTGGCTCCATCTGTGTCCTTAAATTCATAGGTGACCAATACATGAAAATCTAACACTTGTCTTCAGTGGAATACAGTGCCTTGCAAAAGTATTCACCCCCTTGGCGTTTTTTCTATGTTGTTGCATTACAACCTGTAATTTAAATGGATTTTTACTTGGATTTCATTTTAAGGACATACACAAAATAGTCCAAATTGGTGAAGTGAAATTAGAATAATTACTTGCTTGAAAATGTTCAAAAAATATAAAAACGGAAAAGTGGTGTGTGCATATGTATTCACCCCCTTTGTTATGAAGCCCCTAAATCAGATATGGTGCAACCAATTACCTTCAGATGTCACATAATTCATTAAATAAAGTCCACCTGTGTGCAATCTAAGTGTCACATGATCTATCACATGATCTCAGTATATATACACCTGTTCTGAAAGGCCCCAGAGTCTGCAACACCACTAAGCAAGGGGAACCACCAAGCAAGTGGCACCATGAAGACCAAGGAGCTCTCCAAACAGGTCAGGGACAAAGTTGTGGAGAAGTACAGATCAGGGTTGGGTTCTAAAAAATATCTGAAACTTTGAACATCCCACGGAGCACCATTAAATCCATTATAAAAAAATGGAAAGAACATGGCACCACAACAAACCTGCCATGAGACGGCCGCCCACCAAAACTCACGGACCAGGCAAGGAGGGCATTAATCAGAGAGGCAACAAATCTCCACAGCGGAGATTGAAGTATCTGTCCATAGGACCACTTTAAGCCGTACATTCCACAGAGCTGGGCTTTATGGAAGAGTGGCCTGAAAAAAAGCCATTGCTTAAATAAAAAAAGGCATGTGGGAGACTCTCCAAACGTAGTGAAAAAAAAGGCATGTGGGAGACTCTCCAAACGTAGTGAAGAAGGTACTCTGGTCAGATGAGACTAAAATTGAGCTTTTTGTCTAACAAGGAAAATGCTATGTCTGGCACAAACCCAACACCTCTCGTCAGCCCGAGAACAAAATCCCCACAGTGAAGCATGGTGGTGGCAGCATCATGCTGTGGGGATATTTTTAATCGGTAGGGACTGGGAAAATAGTAAGAATTGAAGGAATGATAGATGGTGCTAAATACAGGGAAATTCTTGAGTGAAACCTGTTTGTCTTCCAGAGATTTGAGACTTGGGATGGAGGTTCACCTTCCAGCAGGACAATGACATTAAACATACCGCTAAAGCAACACTCAAGTGGTTTAAGGGAAACATTTAAATGTCTTGGAATGGCCTAATCAGAGCCCAGACCTCAATCCAATTGAGAATCTGTGGTATGACTTAAAGATTGCTGTACACCAGCAGGAACTCATCCAACTTGATGGAGCTGGAGCAGTTTTGCATTGAAGAATGTGCAAAAATCACAGTGGTTAGATGTGCCAAGCTTATAGAGGCATATCCCAAGAGACTTGCAGCTGTAATTGCTGCAAAACGTGGCTCTACAAAGTATTGACTTCAGGGGGGGGTGAATAATTATGCGCGCTCAAGTTTTCAGTTTTTTTGTCACATTTCTTGTTTGTTTCACAATAACAAATATTTTGCATGTCCAAAGTGGTAGGCATGTTGTGTGAATCAAATGATACAACCCCCCCAAAAAATCTGTTTTAATTCCAGGTTGTAAGGCAACAAACTGGGAAAAATGCCAAGGGGGTGAATACCTTCTAAAGGCACTGTACATTTAAGAACTCTGATAGACCAGAGAACATAAAGGAAGAGGACCTTACAGCAGGGTATTCTAATGTTGATATTGTACAAGGTTGTGGGAGAGTAAAACCTGTTTTATCTGAAGGTCTGTGTCTCAAATGAGCCCTTATTCCTAACTTTTGACAAGAGAACAAATTAGGCCCAAAACGTGTACACTGAATGTGAAGGGCGTCATTTGAAATTTGCCTTGAGGCCTCTTTTGCTTCTGCTTATGTTCAGTTGTTTAGTTATTTGTTTCTGTTCCCTAAGTAAAAAATGTATATTCTCAGAGTCATAAGTACAATGCCATGTGTTACAGTTGAATTCTGGGCTTTGTTCATCCACCGTAGGAATAGAAGACACAGTAAGAGTTGTTAAACATGATTTTACGGACAGTTCCACCAGTAACAAAATCCCAATTTAACATCTGTTTGCAGCTAATGAGGCCATACCTAATTACTCACCAGAGAAGTATACACACAAACACCACCAATTAGAGTTAAATACAGTAGCTAAATTACTTTTTATGATTAATATTCTGTAATGATGCAATTTACCTAGAGTTTAATGTAAACATACGTTGCATTGGAGCTCTCTTGTTTAATTATTCCAGGGAAAGTTCTTAATGAATGCAGTGTAGACGTACAAACTAGATAAATAACAAGTCCCTTCGGCCTCTCACATCATCCTGTGGAAAAACAGGGACGATGGGATGCTAGTAAAATAATTGTATTTAAGAAGCTGCTCAGCTTCAAGATCACTGAGTGTGACCTGCACTCACTCAGGTAAGAGGTTAACCCTCCAATACTGCAAAACTATCATACAGATTTTGTTTTTAACAGTTGGATTTGTGGATTTGTCTGAAAATACTTCCGTAGGAAACACTATGTGAATTTATATAGATAACTCATAGAGAAATTATTTATAAATGAGCGTTAAGTGTAAATGTGTGTTTTGTTTACGAACTTTTATGTTACAGATTTCTACAGATTAGTGCACAATATTTGCATTCACTAACACATTTTGAAATCAGCGTTCAATCTTTTGGCTGGATTTGTTAAAGGCCGAATGCAGGCATTTTTATTTTAATATCAAATCATTTCTGGCTAACAAACAATTGTCAAAAAGAACCAAAAACGGCTTTTCAGCAAAAAACTATTTCTCAAACAATAATTTATCTAGGACTGTCTGGGAGTGGTCTGAGTGGGGAGGGGGATGAATATGTCATCTGAACAGTAATCTGTTATTGGCAAAAAGTTTTGGAAATGTTTGTTATTGGTCTTATTAACAAATGTTACTATATGTATATGTATGTATATTTGTGCATATGTGGCTATGTATGTGTATATATCTATATATATATATTTACTATTTACAAAAAATATATGTGGGGAATTATGCAGACAATTACATTGATGGATGTTACAATCTATCTGCAATATTAAAGCTGACCATTAATAATGTTACTTTCTGGACAACTGAGAACTTGGAAAAAAACAATGTAAAATCATGATGTCAGTGACCTCCAGGTGGCAAAGTCGGAGGGCTACAAAAATGCCAGTTTCCAATTTGGAATTCCAAGTCGGATAACTCTTCAAAACAATAACTCTTCAAAACAATGATTCCCAGTCTGAGCTCATTTTTCCCGAGTTCGCAGTTGTCATGAACACACTGAAGATGGAAGTTGGAGTTCCAAGTTCCCAGTTGTATGGATCGAGGCATTATACTGCCTCGATCCATAGGAATCAGGAAATAATACTCATCAAATTTCTTCACATGTTTACAGTCTGCGTTTTATCAGCTGTTGTACAATATGATACAAAACACAGGAAAACAGAATTTTGACTGCATTGGGCCTGTAACTGAACATAATTGAGAACCACTTCCTATGAATTAGTACACATGTTTGTGTTATATCACATCGAATATATCATAGATTTCCCCACTCTGACACCACCAAGGTTGAGAATCTGAAATAATAAGAGTTATATTTTTTGCTTCTACAGGCAACACTTTTCATAGAAATTATAGTTACACCATATATTATTGTAGATACTTTCGTAACAAGAAGATAACTGTACGAAGCCATGTTTGTTAAGAATGAGCTTATTCTATCTGTAGGCTACAAGGTATCAATGTATCTCTCTGTCTGCACCAGGTTTGTCTGAGATCCTATCAGGCCCACTGGCCCAGAGGTATGAACAGCACCCAGTCCAGCCCTATCGCCTTCTTCATCATCCAGGGCCTGGCCAGTCTGGGGGAGAAGAAGATGGTCCTGTTTATCATCTTCCTGCTGGCCTACACCGTCATCCTAGGTGGAAACATCATGATCATCTACCTGGTACTGTACATTGTACACACACAGCCAGAACCAGATCACAATAACATTAGATAGAGATGATGTTATACGAGACCATGAGTTGTAGTTAGTGTAAGTAATCAAAGGGTTTTGTTCAGGTCCTCTCACTTAGAATTTGGGCCTGTAGACTACACTATACTCCTCAGGAGTCAGGAGTTTAGAACTCTTGAGATTTATGGCTTGGGCCCAGAGTTTCCCCTGGTCGAGTCATGTTGTCAGGAAAAACTCTCCGCTGGGCCTATCTATGACATCACTGTCTAACCGCTTTCTTTATCTCGTCCTAAAGGTCCGGACCGACCCGAAGCTGGGCTCCCCCATGTACTTCTTCCTCCACAACCTGTCCATCGTGGACATGATTTACACAACGGTCACCATCCCCAACATGTTGTCAGGCTTCCTGACTGAGGTCAAGACTGTGTCCGTCCCCGGCTGCTTCCTCCAGATGTACTGTTTCATCCACATGTCTGTTACCGGCCGCGCCCTGCTGACCGCTATGGCCTACGACCGCTATGTGGCCATCTGTAATCCTCTCCGCTATGCTGCTTTGATGACCCGCCCCGTCTGCCTGCTACTCATCATTGGGGCTTGGACCTTCGGTGCCATCTGCACCTTCCCAACCACTAGCATGGCAATGCAGCGTTCATACTGTGGACCCAACGTGGTGCGCCACTGCTGGTGTGACCCGTCCTCAGTGAGGCTGCTGGTGTGTGGGGACACTCAGGTGGACAACATCGTGTCACTGTCTTCTGCTCTCGTAGCACTGCTCACCACGGGTGTGCTCATCCTCACTTCCTACATCCTCATCGGTGTGAAGATAGCTAAAATGGGCGCCGCAGAGCGACTGAAGGCGTTTAGCACCTGTGCCGCCCACCTGACGGTTGTGTCCATTTCTTACAGCTCTGCCTCATTTGTCTATATCTCCTACCGTGTGGGAAACTTCTCTCCAGAGGTGACCCTCCTCTTCATCCTCTTTCTCCCCCTCCTCCTTTCCCTGTTCTAAGGACTGTTTAACTCTACCATCAGATAACCTTCAGTCAACACTGTGATCTTACATTCACCAGTTGAAGAATTTGACTGATATTTGCGCCATTACTCTGGTTACCCATGTCCTCTCTGATTTGTCATTCACTGTTGATGTCTAATGGTACGCAAAAGGCATTCCCACCAGGAGATGGCACTGTTGTATTATTTTAGTGTAACATACTGATGCTCTTCAGTCACTGTACATTTGTGTCATGTTGTCAGTGCTGTGAAAATCCCAATAACAGGGTTGGGGTCAATTTCATTTCAATTCCAATCAATTAAGAAAGTATACGAAATTCCAATTGTAATTCCATTTTCCTAATTGAAAAGCGTTGAGGATAATTGGAATTTAAATGGAATCCAACCATCCCTATTAATGCTATGTATATGTTTATGGTTGAATATGATCAAGGTCATACTGTTAATAACATTGTGATAAGGTTAGATAACATTGTGTTGATGTTGTAAGTGCGTATCATTGTTTTTTATTATATTGTGGTTGTGGGAATCATTGTTGCACTGCAGTTGTCTTAATGTTGTATTCATGTTGTGTTATTGTTGTAGGTGCGTATCATCGTGTCAGTGCTGTACTCGGCTCTGACTCCTTTCCTGAACCCGATGATCTACAGCCTGAGGAACAAGGAGCTGAGAGCGGCCATCAAGAGGGCCTTCTGCCGACACAGACGTCTCACCGCAGAGCCGCAAAACACTCAACACACTGTCCTGACAGCAAAACACTCAACACACTGTCCTGACAGCAAAACACTCAACACACTGTCCTGACAGAAAAACACTCAACACACTGTCCTGACAGCAAAACATTCAACACACTGTCCTGACAGCAAAACACTCAACACACTGTCCTGACAGCAAAACACTCAACACACTGTCCTGACAGCAAAACACTCAACACACTGTCCTGACAGCAAAACACTCAACACACTGTCCTGACAGCAAAACATTCAACACACTGTCCTGACAGCAAAACATTCAACACACTGTCCTGACAGCAAAACACTCAACACACTGTCCTGACAGCAAAACACTCAACACACTGTCCTGACAGCAAAACACTCAACACACTGTCCTGACAGCAAAACACTCAACACACTGTCCTGACAGCAAAACATTCAACACACTGTCCTGACAGCAAAACACTCAACACACTGTCCTGACAGCAAAACACTCAACACACTGTCCTGACAGCAAAACACTCAACACACTGTCCTGACAGCAAAACACTCAACACACTGTCCTGACAGCAAAACATTCAACACACTGTCCTGACAGCAAAACACTCAACACACTGTCCTGACAGCAAAACACTCAACACACTGTCCTGACAGCAAAACATTCAATTCAAGCTCCTTTAAAATAGTTTTATTATGGGCTAAAAAGTGTGATCATTTTCAGAGATTCCAAAATAATGCAAAGTCACTGTTTCCAATTATTGTTTGTTGTTTGGAAAGCAGAACAGCTAAATGTTTCATTATCATGCACTTATAAACGAAACCAAACAATATTTGTGTTTACCATTTAGTTCATTGTGTAGGTTGCACAACTGTATACATCTGATTTAATAGTTTTAAGTTTATTGATAAAAACGAAATAACAACTGTAAAGTCCTGTTCAATCGCATTGTACAAAATACCAGATACAGTACTAAATGGTATGTGATTATACTTGTCTTTAATCAATACCAAAGAAACAACAGTAATTGTTAGGTGATTATTGTGTAATTACAATCTCGCAATATTATTCCTAAATATCAGAGAAATAGCAGACTGTCAAATGAAGTGTACCAACAGATGTTGGTTTTGTGCCTCTGCCTTCTCTGCAAGCGTCACAAATTAAAATAAAACTTTGCACAATAAAATGATGGTTTGCATTTGGAAATTAAATCTAGAAATGATTCATGGAACACCACCCAAAACTTTGCACCACCTAAAATAAATGTCAGTTTGAAAACATAGTAGTAGTGTTATTCCTAGTTCTGTATTTTAGAGTAGATTTGCATTAGGATTTCTTTCCATTAGTACTAACCGAATCCGGGGCAGCTCTATGTTTTAATTGTTAGAACATGCTTTGAATATGCATACCATCAATTAAATAATGGCTCTCAACTTATGTTAGCGTCCAATTCAACAGGACCCTTACAGGTACCTCAGGTGGTGGTTGAGAAGAAACTCCCTTGTTTTATGAACGCCACACACATACACTGCAGTTCTCATTATATTATATATGATTTATTTTCCCATCAGATTTAACACAAAATCCTGCAGCTACCTTGGCTCTGTGAACACCCTAAATATCCTGTTTAATCTCTTTAGTCTGTAAACCATATATTATGTGGTTGACACAGGTAGGGACCACACTAACCAGCACACTATTCAGTTTGCGCAGGTCTGCATAGGCTAGGAAGCGATGGAGGTAAGCGTGTGCTACAGGTTATCAGGGCCTTGCTGTTTAAAGAGCTTTTTCTACTACTCAGACAAACAATGGCAATCTTCAGATAGGTGAGACTGATGCTGCCTATGGACGAGACAAACAGCATAACACTAAATGTTAAGACATATGTTATTTATGAACACGGTCTCGCAGGAGAGCTTGAATAAGGAGGCGCTGTCTCGGTACGGGTTAAATATGTTAGACCTACAGAGTGATAGGTGGATTGTGATGCCCAGCAGAATCCCCACTCAGACTATGGCTACCCCCAGGCAGACACAGACAACCTGAATACCATTTTGCTGTTCATGATGGTAGTGTACGGCAGGGGGTTGCAGATGGCCACATACCTGTCAAAGGCCATGATCATGAGAACGGTGTGTGATGTCGTTGCATAAACATGAGCACAGAAAGCCTGAATGACACACTCCATGTAAGTGATATATCGCTCAGGTTCTGCGGTCAAAATGTCCCCTAACAGACAATGTATCATCGCTGTAGCCCCGATTATGTTATTAAGAGACAAGTGTCGGAAAAGGATGTACTGTACATGGGATGATGCAGGCTCCTCTCCATGGAGATCAGTACTATGAGGCCGATGTTGCCCACGAGGTGAAGATGTAGATGATAAGGAACAGGATTAGGTCAGGGTAGGAGGTATGTTGAGTGACCTTTAAGAGATTAAAGGGAAGTTCAGGATTTTATAACTTGATAGAAGAACTGTAATCCATGATTTGTTTTCTTTAACCTTATCAGTCCCGAGACCCATCTGACTTTCATTTATCTGCATGTTTATATGTTTTTTATTATAACCTGATAAAAAGGAATTTATATGAATGCTGTAAGTACAGAAATGGTTTGCTCAGTGGGAAATAAATATCCAACTAGTCAGTGACAACTGTGTGGAGTTTGTGACAGCAACTATGTGAGCTTATTACAGTTTTATAGACACTACGTCCTGGGATTTCCAATGATCTTCTATGAAGAACCCCACCCTTACCTTCTAACGACTATTGTGTAGCTTGTGAATGTCATATAGAGCACATCATGTCACATGAGAGTCCCAACTTTTCATTAATCGCTTTTGGTTGTTTGCAGCTCAAACCATTCAGACTCTACAGACATTTTTGTACAAAGACTTGGCCCCGGGTCCCTTCAGGATCCGCCCTTGTGTCACACCTTTCTAGCTCAGCCCCCATTAAACACACAGACTAATGGTACCAACGGATGCAGAAGAATGAGACAAAACTAATGGTACAAGCCAGAAGTGTCACAGTTTCTATTATTTGATTGTTGTTTCCTTAGGTTACCGCTGGAGGGCACCCTTACCCTGTTTTCTAGTTTTCAGGTTACCCTGACAATTACTCATTGGATTCTCCTGTGTTTAATTACCTTCTCTGTTGATCTGGTTGTCTTGTTATTTAGGTTCCTCAGTTGGTCTGTATCTTTGCTTAGGTCTCATGTTTTATTAGTGTGTGTATTATTTGTGCGGTTGCCTTGTTTCTGTTTAGACTAAGTAAACGTTCTGGATTTATCCTTACCCCTGCTTGCTGTGTTTGTATGTGCCTGGAATCGAGTTCATACTTGCATTATTGGTACAGTAGTCCTAAGTCTACAATGGACTTTTAGTCGTCCGAGGAACACTCTGAATTCCACCATTTATGGTCGGCTCTCACCCACCACGGAACTGTGATTGGATGTGCATGTACATGCCTAGTTAAATAAAGATTAAATAAAAAACAAAATAAATTGATCGCCATGAGGCGCGACTGCAGACATTGTCGGACGATTTAAGAACTCTGCAGACAGGACAGTCGGTAGCAACGGCTGCTGCACCAGTGGCTGTTCCTAATCCTCCACTCCCTACGGGCTCAGCGTCGTCATCCCTTTGGGAGCCTCATCTCCCGGCACAGGAGCGCTATGAGGGGCATCCTGGGAGGTGTCGTGGGTTACTGCTCCAATGCTCACTGGCCTTCGAGCTGCAGGCAACAGCGTTTCCCACTGAGCGTTTCAGAGTGGCATACGTCATCTCCTTGCTCTCAGGACGGGCTCTGGCCCGGGCTACGGCCATATGAGAGAAGCAATCAGACATTTGTTTTAATTGTCAAAGCTTCACCCAGGAGATGAAGAGGGTTTTTGATCACCCCATCAGTGGCAGGGACGCTGCTCAAAGACTCATTGTGCTTCGACACGGCAGCTGGAGGGTAGCAGATTACACCATTGACTTTCGGACGCTTGCCGTTGAAAGTGGTTGGATACAGAGGCACTTCACTCAGCCTTTCTGAACGGACTCAGCGAGGTTCTCAAGGATGAACCGACTTCTCTGGATGAGCTTATCATTCTTGCCATCCGGATTGACAACCGGCTTCGGGAACGTCGTCGTGAGAGGACGGAGGGGTTCAAAGTTGTTTACAAGTGTTTCGGGTTCCGCTGAGGGAGTCGATTCTTTGTTTGTTCCACTGCCTTATGCTGCATCTGCTTGTCCTGTACCCCGTCAGAGTTGTCAATTCGGCTCTGGTTCTCCTTTATATCTTTCAGAAGAGCCAATACAATTGGGACACACAAGGTTTCTGCTCTGGAGAGACAGTGCAGGATTAACAAGCAACGTTGTCTTTACTGTGGTCAGTCTGGACATTTCCATGCCTCCTGTCCCAAGCTGACGGGAAACGGGATGACTCGTCATTAGACGGGAGAATACTGGCGAGTCAAATACAATCTTCAGCTGCCGACACGGTACGCACCTTGCTTCTGGCCAACCTGCGGTGAGACACTGGGCAGTTGGACATTCCTGCTTTCATAAACTTTGGGGCCACCTGTTTCTGGATCACACATTAGCTCGCCAACAGGGGCTGCCTCTCACTAAGCTGAGAGGCAGGGTCTGGGAAGGTGAAGCAACTCACCATGCCTATTCAGATACGAGTTCTGGATTATCATGTGGAATTTATCCAGTTACATTTGTTGGACTATCCTGAGCTTCCCCTGGTTCTTGGACATCTGTGGCTTTCTATCCATAATCCACAAATTGACTGGCCCTTGAGAAGTGTTCTGAGATGGAATCCTTCATGCCAGTCCACCTGCCAGTAACTTGCTCTACATCTTTCCAGCCCTGCGCGTCTGGAGGCTTCTGATTCTCCTGTTCCTCCAGCTAGGGATGACAAGCCTGATCTTTCCCGCGTACCTCGGGATTACTGGGGTCTGGGACAGGTCTTCAGTAAATGAAGGGCCAGCGAACTGCCTCCTCACAGGTCCTACGACTGTGCCATCGACCTCCTGCACGGCACCACTCATCCAAGAGGAGGGCTGTATTCTCTCTCAGGTCCAGAGACTGCAACCATTAACAGATAATTAAGGAGGCGCTGGCGGCTGGTTTTATTCGGCCTTCCACTTAACCTGCAGGAGCGGGTTTCTTTGTTGGCAAGAGGAATGGGGGATTCCGTCCCTGTATCAATTACCGGGGTTTAAATAACATTATCATCAAGAACCGTTACCTTCTTCCTCTTATGTCCTCAGCCTTTGAGAGACTCCAGGGAGCTACGTTTAAAAAGAAAAGTGATTTACGGAACGCATTCAATGTGGTGCGCATCAAACAGGGAGATGAGTGGAAGACAGCGGTCAACACCCCAAATGGACATTATGAGTACCGTGTCATGCCGTTTGGATTTACAAATGCTCCGGCCGTTTTCCAGGCCCTGGTTAATGATGTGCTGCGCGACTTCCTTTACCAGTTTGTGATTGTGTACCTGGATGACATCCTCATCTTCTCCAGGTCCATGGTTGAACACATCCAACATGTTCGCCAGGTTCTTCAAAGACTCAAATGCGTTCGAATAATCTAAAGTTGTGCTGTTGCAACTTCCTGTAAACACACAGTCCAATTCAAAGTGAATGACAGGCCTGTGTGGCAAATTTCTCTTTTGCATGAAGGCCTACTGTAGCTCTGATTAGCTATGGTGCACCAGTCTGCGTAGACTCCGTTCCTAGACAAGACAGTGTCTATTAATTGTCCAAACGCACGGCTGCTTTCCCATTCTATATTGCTATTTGCCTTATTTAGGATCCCGTAACCAAAACAATGTCCGAACGTTCTGTTTCGTGGAGGAATTCCTTTGTGGCGTTCTTGCCGTTTTGCGAACTTTAGCAAGCTAGGTCAAAATGTCGTGGGATGATACCAAGGAAAACCGTTTAAAGTCAAATGGCAAGTCTATGCCAAATCCTCAGATTATTCAAAAGTGGTAGGACGATATGAAAAAAATGGCCACATATCACCAACGAAGACATCTTTAATGATTTATTCTTGTCAATCAGTGTGGATGGGAAAGAAATGAGGAGCTACAAAAGCAGAGAGAAATATCAATATCAAATAAGCCACCACCCACAGCGGCAAAGTTGAGGATGACAATCTGGTGTACCTCAAAGCAGATGTCCAGCCCAGTCAGAGCAAAACACATCATCATTCTGCCTGGATTCTTCTGTTGCAGGGCAGGTCGAAGACTTGCAGTCGATGAGGTAGGTACAGAATCAAGGTGAGTTTTACAATTAAATAGGAATTATTTTTTTAGCCCCTATTTCATAGTATCCAATTGGTAGTAGTTACAGTCTTGTCTCATCGCTGCAACTCCAATACGGACTCGGGAGAGACAAAGGTCAAGAGCCATGCGTCCTCCATAACACAACCCAACAAAGCTGCACTACTTCTTGACACAATGCCCATCCAACCTGGAAACCAGCCGCACCAATGTGTCAGAGGAAACACCGTAAACCTGGCAACCATGCCCACCACAGAGATTCTGGGTTCGAGTCCAGGCTCTGTCGCAGCCGGCTGCGACCGGGAGGCCCATGTGGTGGTGCACAATTGGCCCATCATCGTCTGCGTTAGGGAGGGTTTGTCTTGCAGGGACATCCTTGTCTCATCGTGCAGCCGGCTGCGACAGAGCCTGGACTCGAACCCAGAATCTCTGGTGGCACAGCTAGCACTGTGATGCAGTATCTTAGACCACTGCACCACCCAGGAGGCCAACATAACCTAAACTTACTAGTTAAAAGGGAACTGTGTAAACTTGTCAACTGTGAACACCATGTAAACGAGTGTTACATACTGTAATTGACTATTATAACAATAGGTGCAGAATGCTGGGTATGGATGATTCACAGGGGTGTCCTGTACAGCAATGCCAGTGGAAATTGGGGACGCAGAAGAATTTCACTCCAAAAAGGTTGAGCGGGATCTGTTTTAAAGTTCGCAAACCAAATTATGAGTTCTCTGACAGCACCCCAGCCGCTTCTCCATCTCTACCACCAACTCCTGTGTACCACTCCCACAACGCACTTAAGAAGAGTTTGGAAGGGGCCAATGTTCCAATGGGGAGCCTTCTGCACGAGTGCATCAAAGCTAAACCAGTCATCAAGTTCCAGCAGCAGCCACACAGCTACAGCAGCCTAATAGTGTACATGGAACCAATATGCAGTGTCAGAAAAGCTTGTCATTTTATTACGTTTTTGCTAAGCTGAAGGAGTGTAAACGTGCCAGCTTGGAGGAGGTCACTAAAGGACAGAGTTCCTTCCAATGCGTAGTATGATGCACGTAAACTTTGAATCACTGCTAGCTCAGCAAAGAAGGTTCCTGTGCACACCTCAACAAATCCCTACAACTTTGTACAGGAGCATCTCTTCCCCAGGTTCTATGGGAACTCAGCAACCACATATGGCAAGGAGAACGAGCAGGTTGCCTACACATGGATGGGAGAGCTGTGGGTTTAGTCTGGAGAGTAGAGGCACAGTAGTGTGTCAAGGAGCCATGGCTTTCTGCAAACCCAGATGTAGTGTTAAACTTCTAATTAAAGAACTTCTAGAAATCAAATGTCCTGTTCTGAGTAAGTCTCTGACGGAACTGTTTTCTGGCAAACTCACCGATGTGAAGCTGGTGGATGGGGTTCCTCAGCTGCAACCTAATGGAGCCTAATGGAGCCTTCTGGCGCCGACAGAGATGGCCTCCTCGCTTCGAGTTCCTAGGAAACTATGCAGTATATTGTTTTTTTATGTGTTATTTCTTACATTGGTACCCCAGGTAATCTTAGGTTTCATTACATACAGTCGGGAGGAACTACTGAATATAAGAGCAACGTCAACTCACCATCCCAGGAATATGACTTTCCCGAAGTGGATCCTGTGTTTTGCCTTCCACCCAGGACAATGGATCGGATCCCAGCTGGTGACCCAAAACAACGACGTCGTAAAAGAGGCAAACGAAGCAGTCTTCTGGTCAGGCTCCGGAGACGGGCACATCGCGCACCACTCCCTAGCATACTACTCGCCAATGTCCAGTCTCTTGACAACAAGGTTGATGAAATCCGAGCAAGGGTAGCATTCCAGAGAGACATCAGTGACTGTAACGTTCTTTGCTTCACGGAAACATGGCTCACTCGAGAGACGCTAACAGAGTCGGTGCAGCCAGCTTGGTTTCTTCACGCATCGCACCGACAGAAACAACCATCTTTCTGGTAAGAAGAGGGGCGGAGGGGTATGCCTTATGATTAACGAGACGTGGTGTGATCAAAACAACATACAGGAACTCAAGTCCTTTTGTTCACCTGACTTTAGAATTTCCCACAACCAAATGTCGACAGCATTATCTACCAAGGGAATTCTCTTCGATTATAATAACAGCTGTATATATTCCCCCCTAAGCAGCCACATCGATGGCCCTGAAAAAAGTTTATTTGACTCTATGCAAACTGGAAACCACATATCCTGAGGCTGCATTCATTGTAGCTGGGGATTTTAACAAGGCTAATCTGAAAACAAGACTCCCTAAATTGTATTAGCATATCGATTGCACAACCAGGGCTGGTAAAACCCTAGATTATTGTTATTCTAACTTCTGCGATGCATATAAAGCCCTCCCTCGCCCTCCTTTCGGAAAAGCTGACCACGACTCCATTTTGTTGCTTACAGACTACAGACAGAAACTAAAACAAGAAGCTCCCGCGCTCAGGTCTGTTCAACGCTGGTCCGACCAATCTGATTCCACGCTTCAAGACTGCTTCGATCACGTGGATTGGGATATGTTCCGCATTGCTTCCAACAACAACTTTGACGAATACGCTGATTCGGTGAGCGAGTTCATTAGAAAGTGCATTGACAATGTCGCACCCATAGCAACGATTAAAACATTCCCAAACCAGAAACCGTGGATTGATGGCAGCATTCGCGTGAAACTGAAAGCGCGAACCACTGCTTTTAATCAGGGCAAGGTGACCTGAAACATGACCGAATACAAACAGTGTAGCTATTCCCTCCGTAAGGCAATCAAACAAGCTAAGCGTCAGTATAGAGACAAAGTATAGTCGCAATTCAACGGCTCAGACAAAAGAGGTATGTGGCAGGGTCTACAGTCAATCACGGATTGCAAAAAGAAAACCAGCTGACGGATGCTGCTTAATATTATGTTTACATACCCTACATTACTCATCTCATATGTATACTGTATGTATATACTGTACTCTATATCATCTACTGCATCTTTATGTAATACATGTATCACCAGCCACTTTAAACTATGCCACTTTGTTTACATACCCTACATTACTCATCTCATATGTATATACTGTACTCTATACCATCTACTCCATCTTACCTATGCCGTTCTGTACCATCACTCATTCATATATCTTTATGTACATATTCTTTATCCCTTTACACTTGTGTGTATAAGGTATTAGTTTTGGAATTGTTAGGTTAGATTACTGCATTTTCGGAACTAGAAGCACAAGCATTTCGCTACATTCGCATTAACATCTGCTAACATCTGCTAACATCTGCCACATCTGCCACATCTGCCAACCATGCATGCTGTCCGGTCCTCTGGCAGTCTCTATGGGGGTGCCACAGGGTTCAATTCTCAGGCCGACTCTTTTCTCTGTATATATCAATGATGTTGCTCTTGCTGCGGGCGATTCCCTGATCCACCTCTACGCAGACGACACCATTCTATATACTTCCGGCCCGTCCTTGGACACTGTGCTATCTAACCTCCAAACGAGCTTCAATGCCATACAACACTCCTTCCGTGGCCTCCAACTGCTCTTAAACGCTAGTAAAACCAAATGCATGCTTTTCAACCGATCGCTGCCTGCACCCGCATGCCCGACTAGCATCACCACCCTGGATGGTTCCGACCTTGAATATGTGGACATCTATAAGTACCTAGGTGTCTGGCTAGACTGTAAACTCTCCTTCCAGACTCATATCAAACATCTCCAATCGAAAATCAAATCAAGAGTCGGCTTTCTATTCCGCAACAAAGCCTCCTTCACTCACGCCGCCAAACTTACCCTAGTAAAACTGACTATCCTACCGATCCTCGACTTTGGCGACGTCATCTACAAAATTGCTTCCAACACTCTACTCAGCAAACTGGATGCAGTTTATCACAGTGCCATCCGTTTTGTCACTAAAGCACCTTATA
This sequence comes from Oncorhynchus kisutch, assembly GCF_002021735.2. Lineage (NCBI taxonomy): Eukaryota > Metazoa > Chordata > Actinopteri > Salmoniformes > Salmonidae > Oncorhynchus > Oncorhynchus kisutch. The sequence goes on along the minus strand of NC_034201.2, from coordinate 18,858,979 downwards.
CCACCCACCACTGCGACTTATATGCTCTAGTCGGCTGGCCCTCGCTACATATTCGTCGCCAGACCCACTGGCTCCAGGTCATCTACAAGTCCATGCTAGGTAAAGCTCTGCCTTATCTCAGTTCACTGGTCACGATGGCAACACCCATCCGTAGCACGCGCTCCAGCATGTGTATCTCACTGATCATCCCTAAAGCTAACACCTCATTTGGCCGCCTTTCGTTCCAGTACTCTGCTGCCTGTGACTGGAACGAATTGCAAAAATCGCTGAAGTTGGAGACTTTTATCTCCCTCACCAACTTCAAACATCTGCTATCTGAGCAGCTAACCGATCGCTGCAGCTGTACATAGTCTATTGGTAAATAGCCCACCCATTTTTACCTACCTCATCCCCATACTGTTTTTATTTATTTACTTTTCTGCTCTTTTGCACACCAATATCTCTACCTGTACATGACCATCTGATCATTTATAACTCCAGTGTTAATCTGAAAAATTGTAATTATTTGCCTACCTCCTCATGCCTTTTGCACACATTGTATATAGACTCCCCCTTTTTTTTCTACTGTGTTATTGACTTGTTAATTGTTTACTCCATGTGTAACTCTGTGTTGTCTGTTCACACTGCTATGCTTTATCTTGGCCAGGTCGCAGTTGCAAATGAGAACTTGTTCTCAACTAGCCTACCTGGTTAAATAAAGGTGAAATAAAAATAATAATAAAGAATGTGTATGTGACAAATACATTTGATTAGATTTTTTGGGGTACTACATGCAGGGGCAAATGGGCATGTTCTGCACAGGACTGGAGAGATGCAAACTACTGTCTGGGCTCCATCTGGGCAGGTTGTTATTGTTGATGTGAATTTCAGTGCTGATGTTATCCCTGAACTGAAGACATTGTATTTCGTACATATGCTGACAAGGACAGTATATGAGTTCCAGTCAGGCAGACTAACTCTGTGCTCCAAATATGTTAAACTATGTGGTATTTAGGCTCAGGGCCTAATACTTTGTGTTTTTAAATAGTTCTCATATTTAAGGTCTCTCTGTCAGCTCTACCTTATTATCTAAGCATAACACTTAATTTTTTTGTCTTGCACAGTTCCCTTCATATGCATATTTACATGATTATATTTGCATAATTGTTTTATGGCTTGCCTTGTACAGCTCTCTTCATACATGTTTATCTAATGCCTAAGGATAAGTCCTTATGATTTATTAATATTTTAATTGTTTAGCTCTTTTCATATAGCACTTCATGAACTGAGCATACGGTAACTCATCTTGCACTTGGCAAATTATGGTGTTAATAAAAACACTATGAAATTCCACTTTGTTGACATTTTCTTTAATACTTAACATTTTGAAATTAAGGAATAGGAGGGTTTCAAATGTGTTTTCAGTTTGATTCTGGGTTTGGTTTTCAAGTGGCACAAATTATGAAAAACAATGTGGCACTTGATAAACAGTTGTCTTCCCTCTTGGTCTGTTAGAGACATTTTGGAATGATTGCAGCACCATGCAGGGGTGGGCAACTCCAGTCTTCGAGGGCCTGATTAGCTTGACGTGCTAAATTCTCTCCACCAATAAGAGGGGTGGGAACAGTTTGTGTCATGAACAGTGCCTGTGCCCACAGAAATAGATGTCGCACATGTGCACATGTGCTGGGGGGGTGATGTTCCCCAATGCTGGAAAGGGGCCTCCGAGTGAAAATGTGAACCCATGGCCTAGAGGGTGCAACAATTCAACACCAATGTCAGTTGGCTTTTCATAACGAGAGAGAGAGGGAGAGAGAGACAAATCAGAATAAGAATTAATACATATTTTTTTCTTACAACCATTCATCATACAGTCACTTTATTATTTTGAAACTTGTTGAAGATTTTCTGTCTGATCTCTTTGGTCTGGAGACCGTATATAATAGGATTGAGCCAAGGAGGAACCACATGAAACATAATGGCTGACAGTTTCCTGTGGTCGGCCCACTGAGGGAAGCGATGGAGAAAGATGATGATGAAACCGGACACCAGCATGATGATGTACACAGACAGGTGTGTGGAGCAGGTCTGCAAGGCCCTGCTATTCAGAACCCTGTTTTTGTTTCTCATACACACCATAGCTATCTTAAGGTATGTTAGTGTCACACTCCCTATGGAGGACCCCAGGAGTAGGATGGTAAAAGTGAGTCCATAGATATTGTTAATAATAACGCTTTCACAGGAGAGCTTGAATAATGAGGCATTGTCACAGAAGGGGTTGAAGATTTCAGATCTGCATCGTGACAGGCTGAGTGTGAGGCCCAGGAGGACCCCCACAAGCAGAAAGGCAGACCCCCAGGCAAAAAAAGTCAGTTTTGCGATCATCCTGTTGGTCATGATGGTGGCATATCGCAGGGGGTAGCAGATGGCCACATATCTATCAAAGGCCATGATAATCAGTATTGTATGTGATGTTGTGCCAAACATGTGGGCGCAAAATGCTTGGATGGCACACGCAACGTTGTTAATGTAGCGTTCTGCGCTTGCCACAAATATGTCACTCAGCAAACGAGGGATGATAACCGTTGCTCCAAGAGCGTCATTGAGAGGTAGGTTGCAGAAGAGGATGTACATGGGCTGGTGCAGGCTCCTCTCCATGGAGATCAGTAGTATGAGGCCGATGTTGGATACCATCGTGAAGATGTAGATGATGAGGAGAAGGATGAAGGCAGGGTAGGAGGACTGTTGAGTGACCTTTAACCCCTCCAGGAGGAACATGTTCTTAGGGTAGGTGTGATTCTCCATTTGCCACCCAGAGTGAATGTCACAACCTGCAGGAGAATGCAATAAAGTTATTTAATAATAAATACCAAATAAATACCAGTGGTATTATGACTTTAAGAAAAGGTCTACCAAGCAACAAATACAATTTGATAATCCTTGTTCATTACCCTGCCTCTCATTAAATACTTACTGTTTTGGAACAAATACTGTCAATATATTTAACCAAATTATTTCATGAAAAAGTTAAAAAAGTAACCAAAAACAAACCAACATAATATATTTCACAAAAGAGAACAACAACTGACTATAATTCAATGTTGTATAATTCAATAGATGTAGATACAATGGACACAATAACACTTTCAACTCTAACATAAAACATCAGCATCACAACAAGCACATTAGATAACATAAGAAGGATTGTCCCTGACATAAATTGTTGAAAGATGATGAGAGATGAGATGATCTTCACAGGGTCCTCTCTTTGGTTTCTGAGTTCTCTTCCACCCCTCAAGACTGAAACAGCATCACAGCCTTTTATCCAAAACCCTGAACATGGTAACACTCCCAACCCAAACTCCCAAACATAGTTACAAGGTTGGAGGCCTCTGGTGAAATCAAACTCCAGGAAAAATAATTGGCAACTTGTTAAGGGATTCTGACTAATTATGTATACATTTCAATCAGGACTGACTAATCAGAATACTATTATTTTACTGTATAGATGTATGAATTTTCTTTTAATCCTAGTATTAAATATAATGTGTGTAATTATAATCAAGAATTAGAACAATGACAGTCTGTTCCTTGTCAGACTGGCTAGAATGCTTATCTACACAGGAATACCTTGGCTTGGTCATAAATTATCTGTAGGATATAGGAAGGCTTGAGAACTATACTGCCATTGTACCGGAGTGGTGGAGAGAAGGGACAGTTCAAAACCTAATGACGTCATGTTCAGTTTATAACCTGTTGTAAAATGTATCATGTTCAGTACTCTCGAGAATAAACGCTAGTGCTTGATTTTGAGACTGGTCTCCGCCCATTTTATGCAAATACTTTTCTTACAAATCTTTAGAAATGGGCTCAGTGTATTAATTTAATTGGGTATTAAACATATAGGAATGTAATTCCTCTATCACAACAGCTTCAGATTGTAACTTGAGTGATGTAGGTTAGTCCATTTTGGCATTGTGTGTGCAGTCAATTTTTCATGTTAGTTTTTAAAAGCAAAATGGAATTCCATTGCCTTTTTTAGGAAGAATAGTGGGTGATTGGCATAGGTGGACAAAACAGAAACAGGAATTGAACCCCAGTCTCCAGTAGGGGATATGTGTTCTCTAGAATTGACGGTTTTACCACTCAACCAACCTCTGTCACCTCATGTTTCTTTTTGACAGTTATGTATATAAATTATGACTGACAGGGTGCACTGTTTTGAAGCCACTGCACCACAATGTTTGTTATTCTCCACTATTGTTTGAAAGGTTTTGGAAGATATAGAAATGCATTTATTAATGTCTACATTCATTTTTGCCAACTTTTATATTACAGACTCCTAATTAATGCATACTTTTAACTTATTTTCCGTGAACAAACACATTTTTGTGAAAACATTTTCCTTAATCCTTTACTGAAAATAGTTTGGACACTGTACATTCAGTAACATAATAACAATATTTATGGAAAATGTGAGGTAGGTGCAACATAAGACAAAATAATTACAAGGGTTTGCGTAAAAGGTCTAACTGGCGTCTCCAAGTGGTCACACACCTCTCCAAAGTTTGTACTATTACTAAATTCACGAGGTTCAGCTTTCCACCACTTTACAAACATGTTGGCAGGGGTGGTAGTAGTTAGAATTTGTATGAGGGTTTTTGGCATGGATGTTGGTCGGGGAGGCCAACACCTCAGTCATGAACTGTTGTTGTGCTGAGCCAGCTGGCAGGCAGTGAACCTGTAGCAAACCAAACCTCATTAATCACACATTTTCAGTATTAATTATACGGTGCCTTCAGAAAGTATTCAGACCCCTTGACTTTTTCCACATGTTGTTATGTTAATGACCAAATAAAACAATTTCCTCATCAATCTACACACAATGCCCCATAATGACAAAGCCAAAACAGGTTTCCAGATTTTTTTGCAAATGTATTAAAAACAGAAAACAGGAATACCTTATTTACATAGGTATTCAGAACCCTTGCAATGAGACTAGAAATTGAGCTCAAGTCCTGTTTCCATTGATCATCATTGATTGGAGTCCACCTGTGGTAAATTCAATTGATTGGACATGATTTGGAAAGGCACACACCTGTCTATATAAAGTCCCACAGTTGACAGTGCAAGTCAGAGCAAAAGCCAAGCCATGAGGTCGAATAATTTGTACGTAGAGCTCAGTGACAGGATTGTGTTGAGGCACAGATCTGGGGAAGGGTACCAAAAATGTTCTGCAGCATTGAAGGTCCCCAAGAACACAATGGCCTCCATCATTCTTAAATGTATGAAGTTTGGAAGCACTTCCTAGAGCCGGCCGTCCGGCCAAACTGAGCAATCAGGGGAGAAAGGCCCTGACAGAGCTCCAGCCTTCCTCTGTGGAGATGGGAGAATCTTCCAGAAGGACAACCTCTTTGCAGCACTACACCAATTAGACCTTTATGGTAGAGTGGCCAGACGGAAGCCACTCCTCAGTAAAAGGCACATGACAGCCCGCTTGGAGTTTGCCAAAAGTCACCTAAAGGACTCTTAGAACATGAGAAACAAGATTCTTTGGTCAGATAAAACCAAGATTGAACTCTTTGGCCTGAATGCCAAGCTTCAGTTCTGGAGGAAACATGGCACCATCCCTACGGTGAAGCATGGTGGTGGCAGCCTCATGCTGTGATGATGTTTTGCTAGCGGCACGGACTGGGAGACTAGTCAGGATCGAGGCAAAGATGAACAGAGCAAAGTACAGAGAGATCCTTGATGAACACCTGCTCCAGAGTGCTTAGGATCTCAGACTGGGGTGAAGGTTCACCTTCCAACAGGAGAACGACACTGAGCAGACAGCCAAGACAATGCAGGAGTGGCTTCGGAACAAGTCTCTGAATGTCATTGAGTGGCCCAGCCAGAGCCTGGACTTGAACTCGATCGAACATCTCTGGAGAAACCTGAAAATAACTGTGCAGCAATTCTCCCCATCCAACCTGACAGAGCTTGAGAGGATCTGCAGAGAAGAATGGGAGAAACTCCCCAAATACAGGTGTGCCAAGCTTGTAGCGTCATACCCAAGAAGACTTAAGGTTGAATTCGCTGCCAAAGGTGTTTCAACAAAGTACTGAGTAAAGGGTCTGAATACTTATGTAAATGTGATATTTCAGTTTTTTTTTTAAATAAATTAGTAAACCTTATTAAAAAAGCAGTTTTTGCTTTGTCATTATGCGGTATTGTGTTTATATTGATGCGTGGAAAAAACTATTTAATCAATTTTAGAATAAGGTTGTAACGTAACAAAATGTGGAAAAGGTCGAAGGATCTGAATACTTTCCGAAGGCACTGTATATAAAATTGGAAATTACAAGACTGTAAAATGTTGTTGACCTCTAAAACATAGTTTTGGAATGATGAAATTATTCAAATGTTGTTTTATCATTTTAACAACTCTAGAAAAATGTTGTCTACCAGTTGGTTGAGTTACCCATTAAATTAATGTTATTTGGACAATGGAGAAATATTGTTTTTGGTCTGTGTAAATAGAATAATATTTTCATATTCATTTCAGTATTTACTGTTTGCCTGTTATCTTCAATATGTTTCAGTACATTTAATTTTACAGGTATTATGGGCACCATTATTAACAGCATTATTAATGCATTAATTTACATACATACCAGTCAAAAGTTTGGACAAAAGTTTGGCCTGATTCACCAAGTCTCCTCTGAACAGTTAATGTAGAGATGTGTATGTTACTGGGACTGCAATCAGACGTGCAGTTAATGCAGATTTCTGAGGCTGGTAACTCTAATGAACTTATCCTTTGCAGCAGAGGTAACTCTGGGTCTTCCTTTCCTGTGGTGGTCCTCATGAGAGCCAGTTTCATCATAGCGCTTGGTGGTTTTTGCGACTGCACTTGAAGAAACTTTCAAAGTTCTTGACTGACCTTCATGTCTTAAAGTAATGATGGACTGTCATTTATATGAGCTTATTCTTGCTATATCATGGACTTGGTCTTTCATCAAATAGAGCTATCTGTGTATTCCACCCCTAACTTGTCACAACACAAATGATTGGCTCAAATGTTTTAGGAAAGGAAAGACATTCCACAATTAACTTTTACCAAGGCACACCTGTTAATTGAAATGCATTCCAGGTGACTACCTCATGATGCTGGTTGAGAGAATGCCAAGAGTGTGCAAAGCTGTCATCAAGGCAACGGCTGGCTACTTTGAAGAATCTAAAATCTGAAATATATTTTGATTTCTTTAACACTTATTTGCTTGCTACATGATACCATATGTGTTATGTCATAGTTTTGATGTATTCACTATTATTCTACAATGTAGAATTATTATTTTTTTTCAATAAAGAAAAACCCTTGAATGAATAGGTGTGTCCAAACTTTTGACTGGTACTGTATATTTTAATGTTCATATTTTGGCACACAAATGTATCTTCCATTACAAGTAACTGAAGCAGACATAATGTTAAGTCATTTTTTGATGATTTTAAAAGTCTATGCAAATCCTAATACTAATTCCTAATTGGGCAACTCAACCGTCTGGTTGAGTTGCCCAAAATGCTTTATATATCACATTTTAAGTAGGCATTTCAGTATAAAAACAAATAGTTCTAAAAAAAAATATATACCATTTTTATATTTGTTTCTTGGTGAGCCAGTTAATTAAAGCGCAAATCCTGAGACATTTTTTAAACCAATTTTTTAGGGGATTGCAATTGCAAATTGAACCTTGTAGTTCTGTAATGTCAATCTGGGTTTAGTAAAATGGTTCTGTCTGGTACAGAATGTTACAATTATTTAAATAGAAAAGTAGACATTTAATGACTATTAAAAGAAAATACCCTTCATTCTTTCTAATCATATCATCAAATATATTAATTCATGTTCATCACACATTTTTAAAGCAATAGTTCACTAAAATGACAAGTACACTATATCCTTTTCTTCCCTGTATTGGACCTCCTATGTGGATTTTTTGAATGAGCTGAATAGTAAAGACATGTAATTAAACTGTAACCAGGAATTTATGTTTTCATATGATGGTTAAACAAATCACTTCAAAAGGTAGGCTACCTGTGCACATTTGTACAATCCAAAATAATTCAAATCATGGCACCTGCCATTTGATGAATGGAAAGAGACGTCAATTAAAACACCAAATAATGTAATGACATTTGTTGACTGGCATTAGGCACACTTTTAGCCTGAAATGTTTTGATGCATGTCCACTGCTGTCCGCACGCGTCTCAACCCCAGCCAGTCATCTTTGCATTGGCAAGAATGTTGTGTTCATGTAGAACCACACCACTTATACCACCTGTTTTCAAGTGCTTTGCTACTTTTGCATGCTCTGACAGGCGTAAATGATAAATTATGGTGTAATAGCCTACAGTTTTCTATTCATCTTTGTTTTAATTATTGTGATAAGCTCAGGTTTTACCGGTACGCTGTACCAGCACTATTTATTTTGCTTTTACTGTCACACCTGCTCCCTCTCCTCCCTTCCCTGGCACTTGAGGGCGCCAGGCTGCCCTGCATCACGCACTCCTGCCATCAATTACGCACAACTGCCTTCCCTCGTCACGCGCTTCAGCGATATTGGACTCACCTGGACTCACTTATCATCTGTTTATTACCTCCCCTATTTGTGTCAGTTTCCCTGCTCTGTTCCCTGCTGATGCATTGTTTTTTGTCTTTCTTTTCTTCTATGCTGATGCTGTTCCTGTCTCGTTCCATGTACGTTCTTTATTAAATGTTTGAATCCCCATTCCTGCTTTGTCTCTCCAGCGTCATTCCATGTGACATGTATTCCATACGAGAAAGTACTGGCTTGCTTTCACCCCTGATCCCCTGAGAACAAGCAACAAAGCTTAGCTCTGGATGAGTAAACTGATATATTTTTCTGGTCTCTGATACTGTAATGAAGTGCTATTTCCTATGCAAATGACCAGCTTACTGCTATTGCATTGCTATAACTGAGACAACACATAGCAACGTATTTTCACAGTAAAACATGGTAGGGCCCAGACAGAATATCTCTCTCACACACACTCACTGAAAAGACACACAGACTTGCCAAGACAGGAACGCACACACTTACACACACGCAGCCCCTCCCCTTCTGGATGGGCTCCAAAGACAAAGAACTCTGTCGAGAACCAATGGGATACTGACACCAGGCTGGAGGAGACTGTCTATCATCTACGAACAAACTACCAGGAGCCAGGACTACCAGAATCTACCTACGTCATTTCAATGTATAAAATGAACTGTACGATTGTGACCGGTCTATCTTTTTTTCCAATGGTTCGCTTGAGAACTTGACGAAACGGAGCCATGCACGTAATTGCCAGATATCATTACTCTTGAATAAACGGCCTTTACTATACCGTATCCGCCTTGTCCAGCGTCTCGACTTGGTCTCGTTTCTCATATACCTATTCATCAACAATACCTAAAGTCAGTAAACTACTTCCTAATTTTGAATAACATAAAATAAAATGTTATCTGTCACATGCACAGATTACAGCGAAATGCTTACTTACAAGCCCTTAACCAACAATGCATTTTAAGAAAGTATTTACTAAATAAAATGAAGTAAACAATAAATAAATAAAAATGAAAAGAGAAGAAAATATAAAAATAACTAATAATTAAAGAGCAACAATAAAATAACAGTAACGAGGCTATATACAGGGGGTATCAGTACAGTGTCAGTGTGCGGGTGCACAGGTTAGTAGAGGTAATTGAAGTAATATGTAGACGTAGGTAGAGGTAAAGTGACTGTGCTTAGACAATAAACAGACAGTAGCAGCAGTGTAAAAATGGGGGTGAGGGGTCAATGCAAATAGTCCGGGTAGCCATTTGGTTAGCTGTTCCGGAGTCTTATGGCTTAGGGGTTGAAGCTGTTAAGAAGCCTTTTGGACCTAGACTTGGCGGTGCGGTACCGCTTGCCGTACAGTAGCAGAGAGAACAGTCTATGACTAGGGTGGCTGGAGTCTTTGGCAAATTTTAGGGCTTTCCTCTGACACCGCCTGTTATAGAGGTCTTGGATGGCAGAAAGCTTGGCCCCTGTGATGTACTGGGCCGTACGCACTACCCTCTGTAGTGCCTTGCAGTTGGAGGCTGAGCAGTTGCCATACCAAGCAGTGATGCAACCAGCTGGTGGTGCAGCTGTAGAACTTTTTGAGGATCTGAGGACCCATGCCAAATCTTTTCAGTCTCCTGAAGGGGAATAGGTTTTGTTGTGCCCTCTTTACGACTGTCTTGGTGTGTTTGGACCATGACAGTTTGTTGGTGATGTGGACACCAAGGAACTTGAAGCTCTCAACCTGCTCCACTACAGCTCTGTCGATAAGAATGGGGGCGTGCTCGACCCTCCTTTTCCTGTAGTCCACGATCATCTCCTTTTGTCTTGATCACGTTGAGGGAGAGGTTGTTATCCTGGCACCACACGGCCAGGTCTCTGACCTCCTCCCTATAGGCTGTCTCATCGTAGTCGGGGATCAGGTCTACCACTGTCTTGTCGTCGGTAAACTTAATGATGATGTTGGAGTCGTGCTTGGCCATGCAGTCATGAGTGAACAGGATGTACAGGAGGGGACTGAGCATGCACCCCTGAGGGGCCTCTGTGTTGAGGATTAACGTGGCAGAGGTGTTGTTACCTACCCATACCACCTGGGGGCGGCCCATCAGGAAGTCCAGGATTCAGTTGCAGAGAGAGGTGTTCAGTCCCAGGGTCCTTAGCTTAGTGATGAGCTTGGAGGGCACTATGGTGTTGAACCCTGACCTGTAATCAATGAATAGCATTCTCACGTAGGTGTTCATTTTGTCCAGGTGGGAAAAGGCAGTGTGGAGTGCAATAGAAATTACATCATCTGTGGATCTGTTGGGGCGGAATGCAAATTGGAGTGAGTCTAGGGTTTCTAGGATAATTTTTTTATTTTTTTTTATTTCATTTCACCTTTATTTAACCAGGTAGGCTAGTTGAGAACAAGTTCTCATTTGCAACTGCGACCTGGCCAAGATAAAGCATAGCAGTGTGAGCATACAACAAAGAGTTACACATGGAGTAAACAATTAACAAGTCAATAACACAGTAGAAAACAAAGGGGGGGTCTATATACAATGTGTGCAAAAGGCATGAGGAGGTAGGCAAATAATTACAATTTTGCAGATTAACACTGGAGTGATAAATGATCAGATGGTCATGTACAGGTAGAGATATAGGTGTGCAGAAGAGCAGAAAGGTAAATAAATAATGGTGTTGATGTATGCCATGACCAGCCTTTCAAAGCACTTCATGACTACAGACGTTAGTGCTATGGGTCTGTAGTCATTTAGGCAGGTTACCTTGGTGTTCTTGGGTCTGCTTGGAACATGTTGGTATTACAGACTCGGTCAGGGACAGGTTGAAAATGTCAGTGAAGACACTTGCCAGTTGGTCAGCGCATGCTCGGAGTACACATCCTGGTAACCTGAATGTTGACCTGTTTAAAAACTCATAGCGGCTACGGAGAGCATGATGACACAGTTGTCCGGAACAGCTGGTGCTCTCATGCATGCTTCAGTGTTGCTTGCCTCGAAGCGCGCAGAGAAGTAATTTAGTTTGTTTGGTAGGCTCGTGTCACCGGGGCAGCTCACAGCTGTGCTTCCCTTTGTAGTCCATAATAGTTTGCAAGCCCTGCTATATCCGACGAGCATTGGAACCGGTATAGTAGGATTCCATCTTAGTCCTGTATTGACGCTTTGCCTGTTTGATGGTTTGTCAGAAGGCAAAGCGGGATTTCTTATAAGCGTCCGGGTTAGAGTCCTGCTCCTTGAAAGCGGCAACTCTACACTGTAGTTTAGTGTGGAAATTGCCTTTAATCCATGGCTTCTGGTTGGGGTATGTACGTGCGGTCACTGTGGGGACGACTTCATCGATGCACTTATTGATGAAGCCAGTGACTGTACTCCTCAATGCCATCGGAAGAATCCCGGAACATACTCCAGTCTGTGCGAGCAAAACAGTCCTGTAGCTTAGCATCTGCGTCATCTGGCCACTTCCTTATTGAGTGGTTCCCTGGTACAATTTCTTGTTTGCTTATGGCCTTATACAGCTAGTTGTGTGCGGTCTTAGTACAAGCATCGGTTTGTGGTAGTAAATAGACAGCTATGAAAAATATTGATGAAAACTCTCTTGGTAGATAGTGTTGTCTAGAGCTTATCATGAGATACTCTATCTCAGGTGAGCAAAACCTTGAGTCTTCATTAATATTAGATTTTGTGCACAGTTATTAACAAATAGAAACAGACCACCACCCCTTGTCTTACCGGAGGCAGCTGTTCTATGTCGATGTTGTCACGCCCTGGCCTTAGTTATCTTTGTTTTCTTTATTATTTTGGTTAGGCCAGGGTGTGACATGGGTGATTTATTGTGTTTCGTCTTGTCTAGGGGTTTATTAGATTAATGGGGTTGTGTTCAGTTTAGTTGTCTAGGAAAGTCTATGGTTGCCTAGAGTGGTTCTCAATCAGAGGCAGGTGTTTATCGTTGTCTCTGATAGGGAACCATATTTAGGCAGCCATATTCTTTGGGTATTTTGTGGGTGATTATTTCCGTGTCTGTGTTTGTTTCACCACACAGGACTGTTTCGGTTTTCACATTTATTGTTTTGTATATTTGTAGTGTTTCTCGGTATTCATCTTTATTAAAGATGTTTAACCCTAACCCTTAACCCTAAAACCCTAACGTTTTGGTCCGCCTCTCCTTCCCAGGAAGAAAGCCGTGACAGATGTACGGAAAACCCAGCCAGCTGTATGTTATCCATGTCGTTGTTCAGCTACGACTTGGTAAAACATAAGATATTACACTTTTTAATGTCCCGTTGGTATGATAGTCTTGATCGGAGCTCAGCCAGTTTATTATCCAATGATTGCACGTTGGCTAATAGGATTGATGGTAGAGGCGGGTTACCCACTCGCCGTCGGATTCTTACATGGCACCCTGACCTAGGACCCCTAAATCTCTGTCTCTTCTTCATGCGAATGGCGAGGATTTGGGCCTTGTCCGGTGTCTGAAGTAAATCATTTGCGGCCGACTCGTTAAAGAAAAAACGAGGTGAGTAATAGCTGTTCTGATATCCAGAAGCTCTTTACGGTCATAAGAGACGGTGGCAGAACCATTATGTACAAAATAAGCTACGAATAACACGAAAAAACTCCCACAATAGCACAATAGCACCCCCAAAAGAGCACAATAGCACAAGTAAAACAACAGCCACCTCCTCCAGCTCCGTTATAGGATGTAACATGTTGTAAGTTTGTAATTTTAGGAAAATACCCCTTCCATGGAGGTTTTCATATTGATATAATTGTTTTTATAGCAATGTCTCTCCAATGGGCCTTTAATTTAATATGTTCTAAGGCACCTGTATTTCTTCGTTTTTACCAGAAAAAGCTTAAGTTATGGCATTCTTCTGAAAAAGTGGTGAAAAAAAAAAAAAAAATAGAAGTAATTGCAAATGAGGACCAGAACCAATGCTATGAATAATCAAGGACTTGGGACTATAAGGTTCTATCTGGAAAATGTATAGTTTTGAGATAATTAGCACTTTTCAAGTCCAAGATCTCTGAACTATTTTGTGATGTCTTCCTCTTTCATGACTCAAGTGCATCACCTTACATTAAAGTATTAGAACCTCAAAGTTCAAAGATGTTTGCGGAGATAGAAAAAAAATTCTGACATACAGTTTCTCACATGTGAAGGACCACCTAAAGAGCAATTCTACGTGAATAACTCATTTTTTACCAAAATGCCAGATAGAACCTTATAGTCCCATGGTCTCAATATTATAGCTTCTGATTATTATTTACTTCTACCATCTTCCAAATCAAAAGTGGTAATTTCAGATTATGTAGATTCAGTTATAAATTCAATAATAATTCATAAACCTTATGGCACGAGGCAGGACTGACCACTGTCCACTCCTCTCTTCAGCATAATCGTCGAGCCACTTGCCATAGCTTTACACAATGATCATGTGTGTGATGTGTCAACATTCATAGAGGAACCAGCTAGCTATCCCATGCAAGATTCGGTCTGGAAATTACTACCAATGTGGCTTTCACATGTACACCCATATTTAACATGTGTTTATTTGAAAAGATTAGATGATGGGGGGGACTAAATGATTCACAGAATACCCCTGAATACTTCTGCATTGTTCAATAGTCAACAGCAGAGGGCAGCTCAACCTAAATACTGACAATGCTGGGATAGAATAAATAACTCATTCAGATTTGGGAAAAACCCTTTATTTTAATATAAAAAGATAAATGATATGCTATAATTTATATTTTACATTCAATTATTGCTATACTGACATCGAATATACATACACTGTATATATATTTCTGTAAAGATGTGGGGTTGAGGAGAGGGAGATTATGAGAGGATAGATACTTTGTTGTGGACAATTAAAAAGTGCTGCTGCTTCTACATAGAATACATAATCGTACTACATAGAATACATCATCTTACACCCCCCTCCCCACACACACAAAAAATGTTATGCCATGTAAAGGTTGTCACTCGTTGGCAGTTCTACATTATTAAAGCCTGCTAGCCAGATATATGTCATGCCTATGAGCTTCCCTGCTGTCTAGGTCAGTCTCAGGATTTGGGCTTTGAGCTGCACTTTCAGGAAGCCAAACCAAGTAAAAACTCTGTAGCGTAGGATCGACTCCAATGGTTGTTCTATAGAAGAGAAGCATTATGTTCTTGTTTACTCCATAAAACCTGAGTCGATAGAGGAAGTACAGGCACTGTTGGATGTGTGAGCACATGTCCTCCACATGGTGCACCAACACAGCCTGCTGTCAATATGAAACCCAAGACACCTGTATGAGCTCACCTACTTGGTGTCAAGGACACAAAGGGAGCAGTTCCTCCTATTCACCCTTAGCCTCAGTAAACCACACTGGTGCTTGACAACCACCAAGGTCGTGGATTGAGGATGAAAATGACAAATGAGTAATAATGTAAATGTTTCTCTCCTCTTGGCATACAATTGAATGTATACATGTTTGTACGTATGTGAAAAATATAATGTGTGTTAAACTCATGGTGAAACTTTCTTGCAATGGGAGATATTTACAACTAGTTTGCGAATGTCTTTGGACTGCAGCCCATAGATAATGGGGTTCAGTGCAGGAGGAACCACATAAAACATAATTGATGCAAGTTTCCTGTGGTCTGACCACTCAGGGTAGCGATGAAGAAAGACAATGATGAAACCTGTCATCAGCATAATGAGGTATACAGCCAGGTGTGTGAAACAGGTGTGCAGAGCTTTGCTGTTTAGCGACTTGCTCTTACTCCTCACACACACCATGGTGATTCTAATGTATGTCAGAGCCACACTCCCCATGGAGGCGATGAAGAAGATAGTGGTGAAAAATAGTCCATAAATGTTATTTATAAGCACACTCTCACAGGAGAGCTTGAATAATGAGGCATTGTCACACCAAGGGTTGATGATTTCCGACCTGCAGCGTGACAAGCGGAGGGTGAGGCCCAGGAGGACAGCCACAAAGACAAGGGACACCACCCAGGCAAACACACACAGCTTCACCAGCATTTTGGTGTTCATGATGGTGGCGTATCGCAGAGGGTTGCAGATGGCCAAATACCTGTCAAAAGCCATGATCATCAGTATCGTATGAAAGTTTGAACCAAACCAGTGACCCAAAAATGCTTGGGTGAAACACTCATTGTAGGTAATATATCTGTCTGATCTAGGTGTTAAAATGTCGAACAGCACTCGAGGTATGATGGTGGTGATACTGAGAGCATCGTTGAAAGACATGTTGCAAAGGAGGATGTACATGGGGTGGTGCAGGCTCCTTTCCATGCAGATTAGCACTGTGAGGCCGATGTTGGCCACCATTGTGAAGATGTAGATGATAAGGAGGAGTATGAAGGCAGGGTAGGTGGACTGATAGATGACTTTAACCCCCTCTAGCTTGAGAAGGTCCATGCTGAATGTGTGGTTCTCCATCTGTGGGGCGGAGAGCCAAGACTGAAATACCAACTGAAATGTGCTCCGTTACACTATTGTTTCACCTCAATGATTCCGTCCATGCATACCTTCACTGAAACAGTTAGTTCAGCATTTGGGGTTCTGTGCTTGTTTCTGAAGTAATGCTAATTGGACCTGCAATTCTTTTGCTGATTCCAAGTCCTTCTCAATTGGGGCAGGAACAGTAGTGAACAGGTGTGTATTCCAGGCTATGGAGAGCCTAGAGAAAATACGACAATATGAATCAGTCAACCACACAGTCAACGACACACCAGATACAGCACCAATAAATCAAATATCCTTATTTGATCATACTGTAATACTATTTTAACATCTCTTACCATTGACAAAGAAAGAGACAGTTGGACTGTCTGTGTGTCCTGTTCACCCGGTCTGACACACAACCCCACAACTGAGGCCAGTCAAATAACACCACCACCTTTTATTAGGTTAGGTGTTGAATCTCTAACATTGGGGCACATCCTGTGCACTCTGAGGCAAACCGTTTCCAAGCAACAAGCTCTCAGTTTGTCTCATCTCTCAGGTACTGTAACTCATCTGTTGTCTGTTTACAGTACCTCCCATTACAGTCAGTCCAATGTGGGTTTTATGATGTTGACTGAATCTATAACCAACAGAAAGGAAAGTCTATGACATTATTTAGGGCAGGTTGAAAGACAATCAATTTGTTGTTATCTTACTAAGAAAAGGCCAGTCAAGGATTGTTATGTTTGTTCCTTATATAATGACAAACCGGGGTGTAGGTTTAACTACTTTTAATGAACATATACAGTGGGGCAAAAAAGTATTTAGTCAGCTCCAATTGTGCAAGTTCTCCCACTTAAAAAGATGAGAGAGGCCTGTGATCACTAAAGTGCTTCCTGAAATAGTTGGACAGCGTTCATTGTCAGTCAGGGTGTTCTAACTGAATTGTCCATTTCTAAAGGCATTTGACGCTTCAGCAGTATCTTCCTGATGATCCTCAGTCACTTGAGTGAATGGCTAAAGCCTTAGATCCACTCTGTTTCGTCTCAGTTGTGATCCATGCTCCGTTTGCATCTCATAGGATCGCGGTGCAACTTGTCTCTGCACACCCTTGCTGCATCCAGGTTCCTGTAGTGATGTCTCGGAGTCGTACATGATTTCAAGGTTTCAGTTCAGGTAAGTGTCTTGAACTTTTGTCGCTGTTTTTGTTTGTCTTTCTGTCTTTCTGTTTTTCCTTCACGAGTTTGACTTTGTGAGCACCTCTGGGTGTTAGCAAGTCCTCATGGATGGTTAGGTTGGTTCTGATGCGACGTCCCATCAACATTTGTGCAGGTGAAAGTCCGTTCTGCAGCGGTGCGCTGCGGTAGATCATCAGATTTCTTAGGAAATCCTCCTTTCCATCGTGTGCCTTTTTCATCAGACCTTTGACAATTTTGAGTGAACTCACTGCTAATCCGTTGGACCTTGGGTAGTTGGGGCTGGAGGTGTTGCGTCGGAATCGGAATTCGGAACTTGAGAACTGCGGCCATTGTCCGAGTACAGTTCAGACACAACCCCATGTCTTGCAAAGACTGATTTCAGGTAGGTGATTGCAGCTTTGCTGGAGGTAGTTGGCAGTGTTGCTACTTCAGGGTAGTTTGAGTAGTAGTTGGTAACAACAATGTGACTTTTGCCACTGCAGTCAAAAAGGTCAACTCCAACTTTGTAGTAGGGTCTGTTGGGTACTGGATGAGGTATTAACGGCTGTGCTTGCTGCTTTGGCCTGTAGGTCAAACACAGTTCACATGAACCAGTGGTCTGGCTGATTTCCTGGTTCCTGGTTCTTGGCCAGTACATTACTTCTCGTGCTCGTCGTTTGCATTCTTCCTCACCCAAGTGGCCCTCGTGTATTTTCTGTAGCATTTCTGTGCATAGTGTCATGGGAATGACAATCTTGTTGCCTTTGAACACTATGTCGTCCACAACGGTGAGCTCGGCTCTGCACATCCAGTAATCCTGTATGGACAGTTGTTTTTCTGTTGTTTCTTTCAACTCTGTCATTGTTTGGTCAGCTGTGGTCTCTCTTTTGATCTGCTCCATTCTTTCAGAAGACACAGGAAGTGATGCTACGATCATGTCGACGTAGGTCTGAATTTCAGTGTTTTTCTGTGTGTCGAAGCTCTCCTTCGTGTCGACTGCTCGAGACAGCGTGTCGGCGGCGAACATGAACTCTCCCGGTGTATAGATCATCTTCACATCATACTTTTGCAGTCTGATCAACATTCTCTGGATTCTCATTGGACAATCATTCAGTGGCTTAGACATGATTGACACCAAAGGTTTGTGGTCGGTTTCTACTTCGAAGTTTCGTCCTTAGACGTATTGGTGAAAACTTTCGCAAGTGTATGTGCTCGCCAGTAGTTCTTTCTCTATTTGCGCAGACCTTGTCTCTGCGCCTGTCAAGGCTCTGGACGCATAAGCGGCAGGTTGCCATGTGTCGTCATGGTGTTACAGAAGAACTGCTCCCAGGCCAAACTGTGACGCGTCTGCAGAAATCCTTGTGCTTTTCTCTGGATCATAGAACCTGAGCACTGGCCCTTCTGTGATTGTCTTCATTAGGTTTTTGAAGCAGTTTTCCTGTTCATGTGACCATTCCCATTCCTTTTTCTGTTCCAGAAGACATCTGAGTGGAGCGGACTGTGCTGACAGTTGAGGTATGAACTTTGCAAGGTAGATGATCATGCCCATGAAGCGTCTCTCATCGTCCTTGTTCTTCAGACGCTCCATGTTGTTGATGGCTGATGTTTTCCTCAGGTCTGGTTTGACTCCGTCCTCTGAAAGTACGTCTCCCACTGTTACTGAAGTAGCATTAGTGTTTGCTATTTTCTTTGGCACTTGAGAAGTAGTGTAAAATGACTACTTTTGATTTGAAATCCTTTTTGGATAACCCTTCGTGGGAGGTTTTTGACAAATGTCGTAGAGTTGATTTAATGACCTTGGCTGACCATTATTCAGTATCGATTCCGCAGAGTTTAGTTAAGGCGGAGGTTAAACAGCTAGTATTAAATGTATTGTTGGAAGAGCAGGTGCTTGTGTTACCGCTGCCTGAGTCTACTACCCCTGTAGGGGATGTTGCTGCTCCTGTAAGCCCATTGGTGTCTGATAATGAGGGAGAGGCTAAAACACCAGCCACATTGTCCCGTTTTGATCCACTCTCCCCACTGTCAAATGGTGATGCCAGGAGGGATGTCCGTTTAGCACAGTTCCAACTGGAGGTGGAAGAGAGCCCAAATTAGGCGAGAGACTCTCCAGTTGGAGATGTGTAAAATTGAGGCAGAAAAAGAACGAGAACAACGGCATTTGGAGATGTGTAAAATTGAGGCAGACAGAGAACAAAGGCAGTTGGAGTTCAAAATGCGCCAGATGGAACTGGAGGCAGAGACAGCAAGGCTAGCCTTCGTTCCTACTGTGCCTGTTTGTGAGCCGTCCTCACCTGCTGGGTCCTCAAACACGTTTGACATTAGTAGGCAGATTGCCTTAGTACCTTTGTTCAGAGAGTCAGAGGTTGACTCCTATTTTTGTGTATTTGAGCGTATAGCCGTAGCATTGAAATGGCCTGAAGAGGTATGGTGTCTATTACTTCAGTGTAAATTAACTGGTAAAGCCCAAGAGGTTTTGTCAGCGCTACCTCTAGAGGACAGTTTGAATTATGAAGTGGTCAAAGCTACTGTTCTTCGTGCCTGAGCTTGTGCCTGAGGCATACCGACAGAGATTTAGGTCTCATAGAAAGTCTTCTGGTAAGACTTATGTGGAATTTGCTAGAGACAAGGGAAATCTGTTTGATAAATGGCATGCTGCTAGCAAGGTAACTGATTTCAACTCTCTCCGGGAGTTAATCTTGTTGGAAGAGTTAAAAAATTGCTTACCCGAACGCATTGTAGTTTACCAAAACGAACAGAAAGTATCCTCCCTGGCAGAAGCGTCTGTGTTGGCAGACGAGTTTGTGTTGACGCACAAGAGTGTGTTTTCGGCTCAAACTGAGAGTAGAGCCACTGAGTTTCCTACCTTTAGCCCTAGTCGGCCAGCAGTAGTATATCAAGCACGCCAGAAGAATGAGCGTCCCTGTTTCTATTGTCATAAAGTAGGACATATGATTAATGATTGCTTCCTGCTTAAACGCAAACAAGGGATGCCTCTTCGTGCCAAGCCACCAACAGGTGTTGCTCTAATTCGTACGGTTGAGAGGTCTGCAACAAAACAGGTGCCTCAGGGTAACTGTAGTTTGAAAGTCTCAGTCCCCGACCGCAGTTATGAACCATTCATTTTCGAGGGGTTTGTGTCCCTAACAAATGACGAAGCGTCTCAGCGTCCGGTTAAAATCCTTAGAGATATTGGTGCGGCGCAGTCATTTATATTGTCTGATGTGTTGCCCTTATTTGACAATACATACTGTGGTTCCAGTGTGTTAGTGCAGGGTATTGAAATGGGTTTTGTCCCAGTGCCATTGCACTTTGTGAAAGTACACTCTGAGTTAATCAGTGGCTAAATATTTAGAGTGGGGGTACGTCCTATGTTCCTATGTTGCCAGTGAAAGGTGTGACCTTTATAATGGGTAACGATATTGCCGGAGGAAAGGTAGTACCCGTATTGGAAGTATTGGATAAAAGTGACCACTCTCTCTCGAATGAGCTGGCACAGAGTTATCCACATGTGTTCCCCGCTTGTGCTGTCACTCGTGCTCAGGCACTACAAGAGTGTGACGTGGTAGATTTGTCGAACACTGTTCTGTTCAAAGAGGTTGATCAAGAAGATGGATTGTGTGATACCTCTGAGAAGCTGATCACCTCTGACAAACAGCCCAGGAAAGAATCAAAGAACGTTGAACTTATTGCTGAGGCAATACAGTTACCAGTCACTCGTGAGCAGCTGATTGCTAACGAAAAGGTTGACAACAAGCTTGCTAAATGTTTTTCTAGTGTTGTCTCATTGGAAGATGTGAAGAAGAAGAACGTGGCTTACTTCATTGATGGTAATCTCTTCATGCGTAAATGGAAATCCCATGTTGACGCGGATGGAGATTGGAATGCTGTTTACCAAATAGTGATTCCTACAGCCTTTTGACAAAATGTGTTATCCCTTGCTCATGATCACCAGTGGTCTGGTCATTTAGGAATCACAAAAACTTATGATCGGATCCTTCGACATTTCTTTTGGCCGGGTTTAAAACAAGATGTGGCTCAGTTCTGTCGGACATGCCACACATGTCAGATAACAGGAAAACCAAATCAGGTTATTCCTCCCGCTCCTCTTTGTCCCATACCTGTCATAGGTGAACCATTCGAGTATGTGGTGGTTGATTGTGTCGGACCGTTGCCGTAGACAAAATCGGGTAACCAGTTTATGTTAACGATAATGTGTATGGCTACAAGATACCCCGAGGCCATTCCTCTGAGAAGGATTACAGCCCCGGTAGTGAGTAAAGCCTTAATAAAATTCTTCACGACATTCGGGTTACCTTAGGTGGTACAAAGCGATCAAGGTACCAATTTCCTATCCAAGCTCTTCAAGCAGGTGTTAAAATCCTTGTCAATTACGCACCGTGTGTCAAGCGCCTATCACCCAGAGTCTCAGGGTGCGCTTGAAAGATGGCATCAGACACTGAAGTCTATGCTACGTAAATATTGTTTGGAATCTGAGAAAGATTGGGATGAGGGAGTTCCTCTAGTTTTGTTTGCTGCTCGTGAAACTGTGCAGGAGTCCCTAGGTTTCAGCCCGGCTGAACTGGTGTTTGGTCACACAGTGAGAGGACCAATGAAAGTTCTTAAAGAACAGTTCTTGTCCCAAGAGTTGTGTACCAGAGATGAGAATTTGTTGGACTACGTTAGTCACTTTCGTGAGCGCCTACACCAAGCTTGTGCTCTCGCAAAGGAAGCTCTGTCTTCCTCACAGAGGAGCATGAAAAGACACTATGATAAAGAGGCTGTTTCTCGTCCACTACAGCCAGGTGACCAAGTACTGGTGTTATTACCTGTTCCAGGATCTTCACTGTCAGCTCGTTTCTCTGGTCCTTATTTAATTGAAAAGAAAATAAGTGAAACTGACTATGTGCTTCAAACTCCTGATAGACAACGCCAATCTCGTGTGTGTCACATTAACATGTTGAAAGCTTACCACACCCGACCCATCACACAGTTAGGTACTGCTGTCTCCTCTGCTACTACTGCTATGATAGTGGACTGTCATATTGATGATGTTGATGGCTTGGAGTTGCGCAATACTCAGCAGCAGTGTGTTAGATTGCCAACTCAAAGGCTGCTGTCTGTCCAATCCGGTCTGGTTCATTTAACGGATGGACAGGCCAATGATATTGTGAGGCTACTACACAGTTTTCCATGTCTCTTTAATGACGTTCCTACTCGCACCAATGTGTTGGAACATGACATTAATGTTGGAAATGCTACACCTATCAAGCAACACCCATATCGTATCAACGCTTCCAAGAGGAAGATAATGAGGGATGAGGTGAGATATTTGTTGGAGAATGACTTGGCTAGGACAAGTTCAAGCCCTTGGAGTTCTCCTTGCATTCTAGTTCCTAAACCTGATGGTACGTCCAGGTTATGTACGGATTATCGAAATGTAAATTCTGTCACAATGCCAGATTCGTTCCTGTTACCCCGACTGGACGACTGTATCGACACTATTGGTGCTGCTAAGTATGTAACTAAGTTAGACCTCTTAAAAGGTTACTGGCAGGTTCCGTTAACTTCACGTGCTTCTGAGATTTCTGCCTTTGTGACCCCAGACAACTTCCTACAGTACTCAGTCATGGCTTTTGGGATGCGAAATGCACCAGCCACCTTCCAACGACTGGTTAACTACGTATTAGCTGGCGTTCCTAATTGTAGTGCATACCTTGATGACCTAGTGATTTATTCGTCTGAGTGGTCAGATCATGTTGACTCACTAAGGGTAGTATGTGAACGGTTGGCAGCTGCTTCTCTAACCCTGAACTTGGCAAAGTGCGACTTTGGGAAGGCTACTGTTACCTATCTCGGTAAAGAGGTTGGCCATGGACAGGTGCGCCCTGTTGATGCCAAGGTCTTGGCTATAACTGCATTCCCTGCACCTACCACCAGACGAGAGCTACGCCGCTTTTTAGGGATGGTTGGCTACTACCGTAGCTTCTGTAAAAATGTCTCTGCGGTAGTTGCTCCATTGACCGATTTGCTTAGTCCGGCAAGACCATTTGTGTGGTCCCCTGATTGTAAGAGAGCTTTTGAATCAGCGAAAGCACCCTTATGTAGTACACCTGTACTTGCTGCTCCAGATTTTGAACAACCGTTCAAACTTGAGGTAGATGCTAGTGCCAGAGATGCTGGTGCTGTTCTACTGCAGCAGGACAAGAGTGGAGTGGATCATCCCGCTTGTTATTTTTCCCGTAAATTTAATAAATGTCAAATAAACTATGCGACAATAGAACAAGAAGCTCTTGCTTTGTTGGCTCTGCAATACTTTGAAGTATACATTGGTTCCAGTGCCCTACCAGTGATTGTGTATACTGACCATAACC
This sequence comes from Oncorhynchus kisutch, assembly GCF_002021735.2. Taxonomy (NCBI): domain Eukaryota; kingdom Metazoa; phylum Chordata; class Actinopteri; order Salmoniformes; family Salmonidae; genus Oncorhynchus; species Oncorhynchus kisutch. The sequence goes on along the minus strand of NC_034201.2, from coordinate 18,835,398 downwards.
CCTTAGTTTTTCTCCACCGAATGTACAACCAGAACCAGCGCCTTATGCGTTGGGCGCTGATTGTACAAAATTATAATTTGGAGATCCGTCACAAAAAGGGTTCTGATAATGTGTTGGCAGATGATTTGTCTTGTGTGTGAAAATGATTTCTGTATGTTTTGCAAGGTTGTTGCTTTGTTGTGAGTATTCATTGAAATACTGTAGTCGCAACCCCTAGGGTTGCTCTTTTAAGGGTGGGAGTGTTACGGATACAGTTATCCTGTGTGTGTGTGTATCCTGTGTGTGTGTTAATTTTCTCTCCTTCTTCCCTCACAGGTGAAAATCATCACTCCCCAATCAGTCAACAATCAATCATCAATCAGAAGACACACCTCCTCCTATTTCCTACCCTATCACAGTTCCTTCCCCATGGTTTAAAAACCCCATCATTTGTTTGCTCTAGAGCTCAATCTCTCTGTAAATGCCATGTCTGTAGGTCTCTGTGTTTCACGCTCGCTTTGTGTCTTAACCTCTCTTTTGTTTGAGCACCTCCATAGCACTTTGTCATCACCTGTGAGTATTGTTTTTGGTTATGGTGTTTGTTTGTTGCTGGTGGGAAAAGGGGGATACCAAGACAAGTCACCCATGGGCATACCCACTGTATTTTTGGTTAGTTAGTTAGCTGTTAAAGTAGGCTAGTCTAGCTTAGGGGTGTTTTTGTATATTTATTGTTTCTTTCCTTGGGTCCAGCTCAGCCCCTTTTCCTGCCCCCCCCCCCCCCCCCCCCCATTACCGTGTGTTTATAAATAAACCTGGAGTTTGACGGTAGATTTCTGTTGTCGTGGTTATTTCGTTCACACTTTTACTTTGTCACAATAATAATTTGCATGAGTTATGTTACGGGTCTCATTACCATCCCCCCCTAGACTGTCGGGCCAAAAGGGATTCGTAACACCCACAAAGGTAAGTGTTTTCACACAACTCGCATTTGTCCTTGTTTAGTTTTAGTTTTACTTTCCGTGTCAGGTCCAGCACTTGTCTCACTCTCACATCATGTTCTTTTGTGGACCCCCATACGATGTCATCCATCATAGTCTCCACCCCTGGAATGTGCTCGAAGATCATGTAGATTGTCTTATGGTAGACCTCTGGCGCTGAGAGAATCCCATATGGTAGACTAAGAAATCTGTACCTGCCCTCAGGTGTGTTGAATGTGCATAGCCCTGAGCTTGCATCATCTAACTTCATTTGGCAGAATCCTGATGAGGCATCAAGCTTACTGTCCCACTTCGCTCCAGCAAACTGCGATATTATCGCTTCTCTGTTTGGCAACTTGAAATGCTCTCTCTTGATTGCTTCGTTGAGATCTCTCGGGTCTAGACATTTCCATTAAGGAATTTTAAAACTAATTATTTGATTGAGTACAATATAATTATTATAATTATTAGGCTTTGTTTGTAGTAAACGTTTGGGTTTGAGGAGATTTCATTTGTACAGCCCAGCGACAAGATATCTTAAAGGGATACACACATATAGAATATTAGAATTTGAGTTTTTCACTAAACACGTGACCTCTTTAGATAAAGGGTTCTTTAATTTGTCTACTATAGTATGGAACACGACTGGTAAATTGAGTAACTGATAATTATTTACGAGTTTATAGTTCCTTGACATAGTTGTAATTTGAACCAATGAAAAGAGAGAAATGGCATAGCCTTGGACTAAGGGCAGACTTTCTTGTGTCTCTCCTCCGATGGTCAGCTCAGTTGTCCTGAGTCTGCACATCTCTGCCAGGACCTAGGATCAAGAGATGCTCAAGTGTTTTAGTACTATATCTCTTGACACAATGATGAAAATAATCATGGCCTCTAAACCTTCAAGCTGCATACTGGACTCTATTCCAACTAAACTATTGAAAGAGCTGCTTCCTGTGCTTGGCCCTCCTATGTTGAACATAATAAACGGCTCTCTATCCACCGGATGTGTACCAAACTCACTAAAAGTGGCAGTAATAAAGCCTCTCTTGAAAAAGTCAAACCTTGACCCAGAAAATATAAAAAACTATCGGCCTATATCGAATCTTCCATTCCTCTCAAAAATTTTAGAAAAGGCTGCAACTCACTGCCTTCCTGAAGACAATGTATACGAAATGCTTCAGTCTGGTTTTAGACCCCATCATAGCACTGAGACGGCACTTGTGAAGGTGGTAAATTACATTTTAATGGCATCGGACCGAGGCTCTGCATCTGTCCTCGTGCTCCTAGACCTTAGTTCTGCTTTTGATACCATCGATCACCACATTCTTTTGGGGAGATTGGAAACCCAAATTGGTCTACACGGACAAGTTCTGGCCTGGTTTAGATCTTATCTGTTGGAAAGATATCAGTTTGTCCTCTGACAATCAACTGTAAATTTCGGTGTTCCTCAAGGTTCCGTTTTAGGACCACTATTGTTTTCACTATATATTTGACCTCTTGGATATCATTCGAAAACATAATGTTAACTTTCACTGCTATGCGGATGACACACAGCTGTACATTTCAATGAAACATGGTGAAGCCCCAAAATTGCCCTGGCTAGAAGCATGTGTTTCAGACATAAGGAAGAGTGGATGGCTGCGAACTTTCTACTTTTAAACTCGGACAAAACAGAGATGCTTGTTCTAGGTCCCAAGAAACAAAGAGATCTTCTGTTGAATCTGACAATTAATCTTAATGGTTGTACAGTCGTCTCAAATAATACTGTGAAGGACCTCGGCGTTACTCTGGACCCTGAAGAACATATCGAAGAACATATTGAAGAACCTATCAAGACCATTTCAAGGACGCCTTTTTCCATCTACGTAACATTGCAAAAATCAGAAACTTTCTGTCCAAAAATTACGCAGAAAAATGAATCCATGCTTTTCTAGGTTAGACTACTGCAATGCTCTACTTTCCGGCTACCCGGATAAAGCACTAAATAAACTTCAGTTAGTGCTAAATACGGCTGCTAGAATTCTGACTAGAACCCCAAAATTTGATCATATTACTCCAGTGCTAGCCTCCCTACACTGGCTTCCTGTCAAGGCATGGGCTGATTTCAAGGTTTTACTGCTAACCTACAAAGCATTACATGGGCTTGCTCCTACCTATCTCTCTGATTTTGTCCTGCCGTACATACATACATACATACACGTACGCTACGGTCACAAGACTCAGGCCTCCTAATTGTCCCTAGAATTTCTAAGCAAACAGCTGGAGGCAGGGCTTTCTCCTATAGAGCTCCATTTTTATGGAACGGTCTGCCTACCCATGTCAGAGACGCAAACTCGGTCCCAACCTTTAAGTCTTTACTGAAGACTCATCTCTTCAGTGGGTCATATGATTGAGTGTAGTCTGGCCCAGGAGTGGGAAGGTGAACGGAAAGGCTCTGGAGCAACGAACCGCCCTTGCTGTCTCTGCCTGGCCGGTTCCCCTCTTTCCACTGGGATTCTCTGCCTCTAACCCTATTACAGGGGCTGAGTCACTGGCTTACTGGGGCTCTCTCATGCCGTCCCTGGAAGGGGTGCGTCACCTGAGTGGGTTGATTCACTGATGTGGTCATCCTGTCTGGGTTGGCGCCCCCCTTGGGTTGTGCCATGGCGGAGATCTTTGTGGGCTATACTCAGCCTTGTCTCAGGATGGTAAGTTGGTGGTTGAAGATATCCCTCTAGTGGTGTGGGGGCTGTGCTTTGGCAAAGTGGGTGGGGTTATATCCTTCCTGTTTGGCCCTGTCCGGGGGTGTCCTCGGATGGGGCCACAGTGTCTCCTGACCCCTCCTGTCTCAGCCTCCAGTATTTATGCTGCAGTAGTTTATGTGTCGGGGGGCTAGGGTCAGTTTGTTATATCTGGAGTACTTCTCCTGTCCTATTCGGTGTCCTGTGTGAATCTAAGTGTGCGTTCTCTAATTCTCTCCTTCTCTCTCTCGGAGGACCTGAGCCCTAGGACCATGCCCCAGGACTACCTGACATGATGACTCCTTGCTGTCCCCAGTCCACCTGGCCGTGCTGCTGCTCCAGTTTCAACTCTTCTGCCTTATTATTATTCGACCATGCTGGTCACTTATGAACATTTGAACATCTTGGCCATGTTCTGTTATAATCTCCACCCGGCACAGCCAGAAGAGGACTGGCCACCCCACATAGCCTGGTTCCTCTCTAGGTTTCTTCCTAGGTTTTGGCCTTTCTAGGGAGTTTTTCCTAGCCACCGTGCTTCTACACCTGCATTGCTTGCTGTTTGGGGTTTTAGGCTGGGTTTCTGTACAGCACTTTGAGATATCAGCTGATGTACGAAGGGCTATATAAATAAATTTGATTTGAATTTGATTTGATGGCCATAAGGGTACAATAAGTCTCTTGGTGGAGGGTTCCAGAGAAGTAACTGTGATCTGGTCAGGTTATTTGAAAATGTAGTTTTATCTTTTGACCAGTAGTAGTATTTAGATAGATAGATAGATAGATAGATATATATATATATATATATCTATCCTTCCTGTTTGGCCCTGTCCGGGGGTGTCCTCGGATGGGGCCACAGTGTCTCCTGACCCCTCCTGTCTCAGCGTTCAGTATTTATGCTGCAGTAGTTTGTGTCGGGGGGCTAGGGTCATTTTGTTATATCTGGTGTCGGGGGGCTATATCAGTTTGTTATATATATATATATCGCTCCGGGAGAATATTGGGTTCGAAGAATCCCAGGCAGTGGCGGGACTCAAGGTCCCGTATAGTCAACAATTGAAAATTGCTTTCCTCAGTGGAATGTGTCCCGAGATAAGCCGTCCCATTAAACAGAACTTAGTAGGGTGGGGGCGAGCAGCCGAGCTAGGAGAGGTGGAGAGATGAGCAGTTCACAAGGTACAGCAATTATTTTAAGCAAACAGGGCAGGAAAATACATTGAGATAGAAAAATAGTGATTTTTATAAGCATTAAGATCATTATGAAAATAAATAAGCTGCAGTTCTTAGGGTAAATGTCTGTATATAAGGTATCCCACACTATGCAACATATGTTAAATTATTGATGTGACTGATTTAATACATACAGCCGGGAATAACTATTGGATATCAGAACAGTGGTAACTCAGAACAGTGTTATCAGCACTATGACCAGGAATACAACTTCCCCAAAGCGGATCCTTTATTCCAGGGCAATTAAACTTATTCCAGAGGCCGACCCAAAACAACGCCGACGGAGATGAGGTAGTCGGAGCGGTCTTCTAGTCACTTAGGAGGCGCGCACACCACCCACCACTTCCGAGTATATTACTCGCTAATGTTCAGTCCCTGGATAACAAGGTTGATGAGATCAGGGAAAGGGTTTCTTTCCAGAGAGACATACTCTGTTTCACGGAAACATGGCTCTCCCGGGATATACTGTCGGAGTTGGACCAGCCATCTGGATTCTCAGTCCATCGCGCCGACAGGATTAAACATCTCTGCTTGAAGAAAAAGAAGGGGGTGTATGTTTCATGATTAACAACTCGTGGTGTAATTGTAATAGCATACAGGAACTCAAGTCCTTTTGTTCACCCGAACTTGAATAGCTCACAATCAAATGCTGACCGTATTATCTCCCAAGAGAATTCTCTTCGGTTATTGTCACAATGTATATACCCCCTCAAGCTGATACCACAACGGCCCTCAAGGAACTTCACTGGCTTTATGCAAACTGGAAACCATATATCCTAAGGCTGCATTTATTGTAGCAGGGGATTTTAACAAAGCAAATTTGAGGAAAAGGCTTCCTAAATTCTATCAGCATATCGATTGTAGCACTCGCGCTGGAAAAACATTCGACCATTGTTACTCCGTACAAGGCCCTCCCCCGCCCTCTTTTCGGCAAATCTGACCACGACTCCATTTTGCTCCTCCCTTCCTACAGGCAGAAACTTTAACAGGAAGTAAGGACTATTCACTGCTGGTCTGACCAATCGGAATCCATGCTTCAATGTTGTTTTGATCACTCGGACTGGGATATGTTCCGGGTAGCTTCGGAGAATAATATTGACGTATACAACGAGACGGTTACTGAGTTTATCAAGCAGTGCATAGGATATGTTCTACCTACTGTGACTATTAAAACCTATCTTAACCAGAAATGTATGGATAGATGGCAGCATTCGCGCTAAACTGAAAGCGTGAACCACCGCATTTAACCATGTCAGGGGACTGGGAATATGGCAGAATACAAAGAGAGTGGTCATTCCCTCCGCAAGGAAATCAAACAGGCGAAACGTCAGTAAAGAGACAAAGTGGAGTCACAATTCAATGGCTCAGACAAGAGCCGTATGTGGCAGGGTCTACAAAAGGAAAACCAGCTACGTCGCTGACACCGACGCCTTGCTCCCATACAGCTAAACACGTTCTTTGCCCGCTTTGAGGATAACACAGTGCCACCGACGCGGCCAGCTACAAAGGACTGTGGGCTCTCTTTCTCCGTGGCCGCCGTGAGTAAGACATTTAAATGTGTTAACCCTCTCAAGGCTGCCGGCCCAGACGGCATCCCTAGCCGCATCCTCAGAGCATGCGCAGACCAGCTGTTTGGTGTGTTTACAGACATATTTAATCTCTCCCTATCCCAGTGTGCTGTCCCCACATGCTTCAAGATGGCCACCATTGTCCATGTTCCCAAGAATGCAAAGGTAACTGAACTAAATGACTATCGTCTTCTGTCGTCATGAAGTGCTTTGAGAGACTAGTCAAGGATCAGATCACCTTCATCTTACCTGTCACCCTAGACCCACTCCAATTTGCTTACTGACCTAATAGGTCCACAGACAATGCAATCGCTGTCACACTGCACACTGCCCTATCCGATCTGTACAAGAGGAATACCTATGTAAGAATGCTGTTAATTTGACAACAGCTCAGCATTCAACACCATAGTACTCTCCAAGCTCATCATTAAGCTTGAGGCCTTGTGTCTGAACCCTGCCCTGTGCAATTAGGTCCTGGACTTCCTGATTGGCCGTCCCCAGGTGGTGAAGGTAGGAAACAACACCTCCACCTCCACTGATCCTCAACACTGAGGCCCCGTAAGGGTGCCTGCTCAGCCCCCTCCTGTAGACCGTGTTCACCCATGACTGCGTGGACATGCATTCCTCCAACTAAATCATTGAGTTTGCAGATGACACAACAGTAGTAGGCTTGATTACCAACAACGATGAGACAGCTTACGGGGAGCAGGTGATGGCCCTGGGAGTGTGGTGTCAGGAAAATAACCTCTCACTCAACGTCAACAAAACAAAAAAGATGATCGTGGACTTCAGGAAACACATCGACAGGACACCAGTGGAGAAGGTGGAAAGTTTTAAGTTCCTCGGCGTACACATCACCGACAAACTTAAATGGTCCACCCACACAGAGGTTGAATAAATTTTGCTTGTCACATAAAACCTTCACAAACTTTTACAGATGCACAATTGAGAGCATCCTGTCGGCTGTATAACCACCTTGTACGGCAACTGCACCGCCCACAACCGCAGGGCTCTCCAGAGGGTATTGAGGTCTGCACAATGCATCACCGGGGGCAAACTTCCTGCTCTCCAGGACACCTACAGCACCCATGTCATAGGGAGACCAGAAAGATCATCAAGGACAACAACCACCCAAGCCACTGCCTGTTCACCTCGCCATCATTCCGATCTCGAGGTCAGTACAGGTGCATCAAAGCTGGGACCGAGAGACTGAAAAACAGCTATCTCAAGGCCATCAGACTGTTAAATAGCCATCACTAGCACAGAGAGGCTGCAGCCTACATACACACACTTGAAATCATTGGCCACTTTAATAAATGGAACACTAGTCACTTTAAATAATGTCTCTTTAATAATATTTACATATCTTGCATTACTCATCTCAATCAGTATGTATATGCTGTATTCTATACTATCTACTGTATCTCAGTCTATGGCGCTCTGACATTGCCCGTCCATATATTTATATATTCTTAATACCATTCCCTTACTTAGATTTGTGTGTATTAGGTATTAGTTGTGACATTTTTAGATATTACTTGTCAGATATTACTGCACTGTTGAAGCTAGAAACACAAGCATTTCGCTACACCTGCATTAACATCTGCTAAACAGGTGTATAACAAATCAAATTAGAATTGATTTGATTTAATATTATGTAAAACTTTAAAATATTTAAAAAGTTTTTGCAATGTTCTGAGGATCTCTAAGACAAGGTATAATGTATATTGCTTGAACAACTACGGAATATTATGATAAACCGAAAACAAATATGCCCATGAACGAAATATACAGACTTATTTGGAAATCATAGAACATTGTGCAACATTTTTTATTTTATTTTATTTTATTTCACCTTTATTTAACCAGGTAGGCTAGTTGAGAACAAGTTCTCATTTGCAACTGCGACCTGGCCAAGATAAAGCATAGCAGTGTGAGCATACAACAAAGAGTTACACATGGAGTAAACAATTAACAAGTCAATAACACAGTAGAAAACAAAGGGGGGGTCTATATACAATGTGTGCAAAAGGCATGAGGAGGTAGGCAAATAATTACAATTTTGCAGATTAACACTGGAGTGATAAAAGATCAGATGGTCATGTACAGGTAGAGATATTGGTGTGCAGAAGAGCAGAAAAGTAAATAAATAAAAACAGTATGGGGATGAGGTAGGTGAAAAGGGTGGGCTATTTACCAATAGACTATGTACAGCTGCAGCGATCGGTTAGCTGCTCAGATAGCTGATGTTTGAAGTTGGTGAGGGAGATAAAAGTCTCCAACTTCAGCGATTTTTGCAATTCGTTCCAGTCACAGGCAGCAGAGTACTGGAACGAAAGGCGGCCAAATGAGGTGTTGGCTTTAGGGATGATCAGTGAGATACACCTGCTGGAGCGCGTGCTACGGATGGGTGTTGCCATCGTGACCAGTGAGCTGAGATAAGGCGGAGCTTTACCTAGCATAGACTTGTAGATGACCTGGAGCCAGTGGGTCTGGCGACGAATATGTAGCGAGGGCCAGCCGACTAGAGCATACAAGTCGCAGTGGTGGGTGGTATAAGGTGCTTTAGTGACAAAACGGATGGCACTGTGATAGACTGCATCCAGTTTGCTGAGTAGAGTGTTGGAAGCCATTTTGTAGATGACATCGCCGAAGTCGAGGATCGGTAGGATAGTCAGTTTTACTAGGGTAAGCTTGGCGGCTTGAGTGAAGGAGGCTTTGTTGCGGAATAGAAAGCCGACTCTTGATTTGATTTTCGATTGGAGATGTTTGATATGAGTCTGGAAGGAGAGTTTGCAGTCTAGCCAGACACCTAGGTACTTATAGACGTCCACATATTCTAGGTCGGAACCATCCAGGGTGGTGATGCTAGTCGGGCATGCAGGTGCAGGCAGCGACCGGTTGAAAAGCATGCATTTGGTTTTACTAGCGTTTAAGAGCAGTTGGAGGCCACGGAAGGAGTGTTGTATGGCATTGAAGCTTGTTTGGAGATTAGATAGCACAGTGACCAAAGACGGGCCGAAAGTATATAGAATGGTGTCGTCTGCGTAGAGGTGGATCAGGGAATCGCCCGCAGCAAGAGCAACATCATTGATATACACAGAGAAAAGAGTCGGCCCGAGAATTGAACCCTGTGGCACCCCCATAGAGACTGCCAGAGGACCGGACAGCATGCCCTCCGATTTGACACACTGAACTCTGTCTGCAAAGTAATTGGTGAACCAGGCAAGGCAGTCATCCGAAAAACCGAGGCAACTGAGTCTGCCGATAAGAATATGGTGATTGACAGAGTCGAAAGCCTTGGCAAGGTCGATGAAGACGGCTGCACAGTACTGTCTTTTATCGATGGCGGTTATGATGTCGTTTAGTACCTTGAGTGTGGCTGAGGTGCACCCATGACCGGCTCGGAAACCAGATTGCACAGCGGAGAAGGTACGGTGGGATTCGAGATGGTCAGTGACCTGTTTGTTGACTTGGCTTTCGAAGACCTTAGATAGGCAGGGCAGGATGGATATAGGTCTGTAACAGTTTGGGTCCAGGGTGTCTCCCCCTTTGAAGAGGGGGATGACTGCGGCAGCTTTCCAATCCTTGGGGATCTCAGACGAGATGAAAGAGAGGTTGAACAGGCTGGTAATAGGGGTTGCGACAATGGTGGCAGATAGTTTCAGAAATAGAGGGTCCAGATTGTCAAGCCCAGCTGATTTGTACGGGTCCAGGTTTTGCAGCTCTTTCAGAACATCTGCTATCTGGATTTGGGTAAAGGAGAACCTGGAGAGGCTTGGGCGAGGAGCTGCGGGGGGGGGCGGAGCTGTTGGCCGAGGTTGAAGTAGCCAGGCGGAAGGCATGGCCAGCCGTTGAGAAATGCTTATTGAAGTTTTCGATAATCATGGATTTATCAGTGGTGACCGCGTTACCTAGCCTCAGTGCAGTGGGCAGCTGGGAGGAGGTGCTCTTGTTCTCCATGGACTTCACAGTGTCCCAGAACTTTTTGGAGTTGGAGCTACAGGATGCAAACTTCTGCCTGAAGAAGCTGGCCTTAGCTTTCCTGACTGACTGCGTGTATTGGTTCCGGACTTCCCTGAACAGTTGCATATCACGGGGACTATTCGATGCTATTGCAGTCCGCCACAGGATGTTTTTGTGCTGGTCGAGGGCAGTCAGGTCTGGGCTGTATCTGTTCTTAGTTCTGCATTTTTTGAACGGAGCATGCTTATCTAAAATGGTGAGGAAGTTACTTTTAAAGAATGACCAGGCATCCTCAACTGACGGGATGAGGTCAATGTCCTTCCAGGATACCCGGGCCAGGTCGATTAGAAAGGCCTGCTCACAGAAGTGTTTTAGGGAGCGTTTGACAGTGATGAGGGGTGGTCGTTTGACTGCGGCTCCGTAGCGGATACAGGCAATGAGGCAGTGATCGCTGAGATCCTGGTTGAAGACAGCGGAGGTGTATTTGGAGGGCCAGTTGGTCAGGATGACGTCTATGAGGGTGCCCTTGTTTACAGAGTTAGGGTTGTACCTGGTGGGTTCCTTGATGATTTGTGTGAGATTGAGGGCATCTAGCTTAGATTGTAGGACTGGCGGGGTGTTAAGCATATCCCAGTTTAGGTCACCTAACAGAACAAACTCTGAAGCTAGATGGGGGCGATCAATTCACAAATGGTGTCCAGGGCACAGCTGGGAGCTGAGGGGGGTCGGTAGCAGGCGGCAACCGTGAGAGACTTATTTCTGGAGAGAGTAATTTTCAAAATTAGTAGTTCGAACTGTTTGGGTATGGACCTGGAAAGTATGACATTACTTTGCAGGCCATCTCTGCAGTAAACTGCAACTCCTCCCCCTTTGGCAGTTCTATCTTGACGGAAGATGTTATAGTTGGGTATGGAAATCTCTGGATTTTTGGTGGCCTTCCTGAGCCAGGATTCAGACACAGCAAGGACATCAGGGTTAGCAGAGTGTGCTAAAGCAGTGAGTAAGACAAACTTAGGGAGGAGGCTTCTGATGTTGACATGCATGAAACCAAGGCATTTTCGAACACAGAAGTCAACAAATGAGGGTGCCTGGGGACATGCAGGGCCTGGGTTTACCTCCACATCACCCGCGGAACAGAGAAGGAGTAGTATGAGGGTGCGGCTAAAGGCTATCAAAACTGGTCGCCTAGAGCGTTGGGGACAGAGAATAAGAGGAGCAGGTTTCTGGGCATGGTAGAATATATTCAGGGCATAATGCGCAGACAGGGGTATGGTGGGGTGCGGGTACAGCGGAGGTAAGCCCAGGCACTGGGTGATGATGAGAGAGGTTGTATCTCTGGACATGCTGGTAGTAATGGGTGAGGTCACCGCATGTGTGGGAGGTGGGACAAAGGAGTTATCAGGGGTATGAAGAGTGGAACTAGGGGCTCCATTGTGAACTAAAACAATGATAACTAACCTGAACAACAGTATACAAGGCATATTGACATTTGAGAGAGACATACAGCGAGGCATACAGTAATCACAGGTGTTGAATTGGGAAAGCTAGCTAAAACAGTAGGTGAGACAACAGCTAATTGAGGGAATGTTCTGTGCAACTTATATGAATATCACAAGAATATTCTGGCAACATCCACAGACAACTCCCATAACTTAATTAAATGTTCTGGAAACCTGTAGCCCTTTCCTGCAGTCAAATGAGTGGTCTCAATGGTGGAATGTTATTCATATTTTTCATAATTAAACGTTTTAATTAATATATTTCATAATTAATACACCTCACAATGTTCCCACCAGACTGTTCCCGCAACCTAATGAAACATTCTGATAACCTTTAAAGAACAGATTACATGTGTTCGAGGAACATTTCTGCAACACCAGGTGAATGTTTTTTTACAAACATTCTATAATCATCAGCACGACAGGACAGTTTTATGTTATGAGAACATTTTCCGTGACCTAACGAATGATGTGGAAACTTCAAAGAACAAATTTGGGTTTACTGGAAATGCCCCGTTTAAATGAGTTAACAATTTTTTGTAAATTTGATGCGAACTCCCCGTTTTTTCCGTAGCGCTCATAAGCTTCCATGAATTTCAAAAGAAAGCTTTACCTGGGCCTGAGCATCAGACTCCAGGGCCCTTTAATGCAGAGTTGTGTCAATGACGTGGTCAGTTTACAATTGGCTAATATTTATCATGTGGTATGCGCAGGCTGAAACATGGTGTGTTCAGAAGCAATCATAAACTTGAACATTTGAAACAAGCATGGTAACAAACTTTAACCTGTCACGCCTTGGTCATAGTATTTTGTGTTTTCGTTATATATTTGGTCAGGCCAGGGTGTGACATGGGTTTATTTTATTGTGTTTCGTATTGGGGTTTTGTAGGCATAGGGATTGCGGCTGAGTAGGGGTGTAGCATAGGTTTGGCTGCCTGAGGCGGTTCTCAATCAGAGTCAGGTGATTCTCGTTGTCTCTGATTGGGAACCATATTTAGGTAGCCGGGGTTTCACTGTGTATTTTGTGGGTGATTGTTCCTGTCTTTGTGTTTGCACCAGATAGGGCTGTTTCGGTTTTCACATTACGTATATTGTTTTTGTAAGTTCGTGTTTCTTTATTATTTAATAAACATGGATTGCAATAGCCACGCTGCATTTTGGTCCGATCCTTGCTACACCTCCTCGTCCGAGGAGGAGATAGAAGAAAGCCGTTACATAACCATCAGCTGTCAGAGCAGCTTACCGATTACTGCACCTGTACACAGCCCATCTGTAAATAGCCCACCCAACTACCTGATCCCCATATTATTTATTTTGTGCTCCTTTGCACCCCAGTATCTCTACTTGCACATCATCATCTGCACATCTATCACTCCAGTGTTAATGCTAAATTGTAATTATTCAGTCATTATGGTCTATTTGGGGGAGCACATTCTAAGAATGAGACAATTAGCTAACAATGTTACTTATCCTCTATGGGATCGGTGTTCCTCCACCGGGATGGTTGAGCTAACGTGCGCTAATGTGATTAGCTTGACGTTGTAAGTAACAAGAACATTTCCCAGGACATAGACATGTCTTATATGGGCAGAAAGCTTAAATTCCTGTTAATCTAACTGCACTGTCCAATTTACAGTAGCTATTACCGTCACTGGTGTAGAGAGGAGTAGGCAGGAGGCAGTCGCCGGTTTAGAACTTCTGAATTTCTTAAGCACCAGAGATCAAAGAGGGACGTATCCCAAACGCTGTTGTGCTCAAAATATATCTTCATGAACAAAAAGGCACAGGGCGAACACAAAGTGTAAAATATACAGTGCACAGGAAATAGTAGGAGAGATTCCTCTCAGGAATTCAAGTAACATTTAGAATGACCAACAAAGTAAAATGGCAGAGGGAGTATGTATACATATACAGTGATAGAGTGGGGGATGTAACCAGGTGTGTGTAATGATGACGAGAGTCCGGGGTTGATGAGTAGAGGGCGTTTGCCAGCAGTAGGTTTGGCAGTAGCTATTTATTTATTTTAATTTTATTTCACCTTTATGTAACCAGGTAGGCTAGTTGAGAACAAGTTCTCATTTGCAACTGCGACCTGGCCAAGATAAAGCATAGCAGTGTGAACAGACAACACAGAGTTACACATGGAGTAAACAATTAACAAGTCAATAACACAGTAGAAAAAAAAGGGGAGTCTATATACATTGTGTGCAAAAGGCATGAGGAGGTAGGCGAATAATTACAATTTTGCAGATTAACACTGGAGTGATAAATGATCAGATGGTCATGTACAGGTAGAGATATTGGTGTGCAAAAGAGCAGAAAAGTAAATAAATAAAACAGTATGGGGATGAGGTAGGTAAAAATGGGTGGGCTATTTACCGATAGACTATGTACAGCTGCAGCGATCGGTTAGCTGCTCAGATAGCAAATGTTTGAAGTTGGTGAGGGAGATAAAAGTCTCCAACTTCAGCGATTTTTGCAATTTGTTCCAGTCACAGGCAGCAGAGAACTGGAATGAAAGGCGGCCAAATGAGGTGTTGGCTTTAGGGATGATCAGTGAGATACACCTGCTGGAGCGCGTGCTACGGATGGGTGTTGCCATCATGACCAGTGAACTGAGATAAGGCGGAGCTTTACCTAGCATGGACTTGTAGATGACCTGGAGCCAGTGGGTCTGGCGACGAATATGTAGCGAGGGCCAGCCGACTAGAGCATACAAGTCGCAGTGGTGGGTGGTATAAGGTGCTTTAGTGACAAAACGGATGGCACTGTGATAAACTGCATCCAGTTTGCTGAATAGAGTGTTGGAAGCAATTTTGTAGATGACATCGCCGAAGTCGAGGATCGGTAGGATAGTCAGTTTTACTAGGGTAAGTTTGGCGGCGTGAGTGAAGGAGGCTTTGTTGCGGTATAGAAAGCCGACTCTTGATTTGATTTTCGATTGGAGATGTTTGATATGAGTCTGGAAGGAGAGTTTACAGTCTAGCCAGACACCTAGGTACTTATAGATGTCCACATATTCAAGGTCGGAACCATCCAGGGTGGTGATGCTGGTCAGGCGTGCGGGTGCAGGCAGCGAACGGTTGAAAAGCATGCATTTGGTTTTACTAGCGTTTAAGAGCAGTTGGAGGCCACGGAAGGAGTGTTGTATGGCATTGAAGCTCGTTTGGAGGTTAGATAGCACAGTGTCCAATGACGGGCCGGAAGTATATAGAATGGTGTCGTCTGCGTAGAGGTGGATCAGGGAATCGCACGCAGCAAGAGCAACATCATTGATATATACAGAGAAAAGAGTCGGCCCGAGGATTGAACCCTGTGGCACCCCCATAGAGACTGCCAGAGGACCGGACAGCATGCCCTCCGATTTGACACACTGAACTCTGTCTGCAAAGTAATTGGTGAACCAGGCAAGGCAGTCATCCGAAAAACCGAGGCAACTGAGTCTGCCGATAAGAATATGGTGATTGACAGAGTCGAAAGCCTTGGCAAGGTCGATGAAGACGGCTGCACAGTACTGTCTTTTATCGATGGCGGTCATGATATCGTTTAGTACCTTGAGCGTGGCTGAGGTGCACCCGTGACCGGCTCGGAAACCAGATTGCACAGTGGAGAAGTTACGGTGGGATTCGAGATGGTCAGTGACCTGTTTGTTGACTTGGCTTTCGAAGACCTTAGATAGGCAGGGCAGGATGGATATAGGTCTGTAACAGTTTGGGTCCAGGGTGTCTCCCCCTTTGAAGAGGGGGATGACTGCGGCAGCTTTCCAATCCTTGGGGATCTCAGACGATATGAAAGAGAGGTTGAACAGGCTGGTAATAGGGGTTGCGACAATGGAGGCGGATAGTTTCAGAAATAGAGGGTCCAGATTGTCAAGCCCAGCTGATTTGTACGGGTCCAGGTTTTGCAGCTCTTTCAGAACATCTGCTATCTGGATTTGGGTAAAGGAGAACCTGGAGAGGCTTGGGCGAGTAGCTGCGGGGGGGGCGCAGCTGTTGGCCGGGGTTGGAGTAGCCAGCTAGAAGGCCGACTACCCCGAACACCTGAGCTGGACAGGACAGGAAGCCAAAGTGAAGGCTGGTGTGACAATTACAGTGAAAACATTCCATGCTATTGTTTGAGAGTGCACAACCACAAAAAAATGTTTATCACGGCAACTGGTTTGATACATTCACCTCTGAAGGTACTCACATTCAATAATCTTGCTCTGATTGGTCATTCTGAGTGTCCC
This sequence comes from Oncorhynchus kisutch, assembly GCF_002021735.2. NCBI lineage: Eukaryota > Metazoa > Chordata > Actinopteri > Salmoniformes > Salmonidae > Oncorhynchus > Oncorhynchus kisutch. The sequence goes on along the minus strand of NC_034201.2, from coordinate 18,819,234 downwards.
AGAGATAAAATGTGGCATAGTTTTGTTTGATCAAATAAATGTTTATATTCAAATGTAGGAACTGGGTTTTAAAGTTTGAACCCCTTGTTACGCGGTGCGGAGCAGGTGAACCCAAATGCAGACTCAGACGAGGAGACAAGGATAGGTAACCAATGTATTTATTGAAAAGCGGGAGAGGAGATGGGGTGCAGTCCTGGAGAATCTCGGGCAGGTAGTAGGGAATCCGGACTGAGGCTGAGGGCAAAGAGATTAGGAATCGGGTAAGCAGGTCTGGAGCGGAATCCAATGAAGCAGTAGAGAGACCCTAATCCCAGTAGCGGGGATCCAGGGCAGAAAAGCAGGACTGAGGAGACGAGGGACTGGAGACCGGTACCAGAGTCAGAGTAGACGGGACTGTACGTGAGTCTAGGGAAAACAGGCACAACAGGATAACAAAATCTATGCAGGAACAAACATCTTGAAATGCAGAATGACTGAGTAGAGGCTACGATCTGGCAGCGTGGACGTGGCAGGGCTGAGTTTGTAGGGTTCTTGATTATGGAACAGGTTGCAGCTGGTGGGAATCTGCTCTGCTTCCAGCACACCTGTCTCCACTCACACAATCACATAGAGAGAGACTGAAAGAGAGAGAGCGCACTGGGGGAGTGGTGGCAGGTTAGGGGGGTCCAGGATGAGAAGTAGAGGGCGTGGCAGGAGCAGATGTAACACCCCTGCTGTTTCTGGCCCCACACCGTGTGAAGATTAAGTGTCTTTTCTGTAGGAAGCTAATTTTCCATCATGTAGAACCTTCCTGGGAGTGTGTAAACTGAAAATGTTTTATTACCATATCATTTTTGTATGTTCTCTATAGTTATGTACTTGGAAATGTATCAATTGACCAATTCGGCACATTTGCGCAGACTTGATACAACATTTTCTGATGTATTGCAACGCTTTACTGGATCAGTCTGAAACTTTGCACATACACTGCTGACATCTAGTGGCCAAAATCTAAATTGCGTCTAAACCGATTTTTTTTATTATGGCCTTTCTCTTGCATTTCAAAAATGATATAACAAAAAATACATGTTTTTTTGTTTGGATTTTCTTTTACCAGATCTAATGTGATATATTCTCCTACATTAATTTCACATTTCCACAAACTTCAAAGTGTTTCCTTTCAAATGGTATCAGGAATATGCATATATATCCTTGCTTCAGGTCCTGAGCTACAGGCAATTAGATTTGAGTATGTCATTTTAGGCAAATATTGAAAAAAAGGTGATCCTTATTAACATTGACCCTAGTTTACAAAGACAGCATTACTAGTGGGGCATTTCAATAGGGACAAACACTTTTTATTCACTTTTACACATTAAAAAGTATATTACAATCGAAGAGACATAATCTTGGACTGGAACATATTCTTTACCACTTTGTAAATCTCTTTGGACTGAAGCCCATAGATAATTGGGTTAAGACAAGGAGCAACCAGAGGAAATATAATGGACGCCACTTTCCTGTGATTTGACCACTGTGGGTACCGATGAAGAAAGACAATGATGAAACCTGTCATCAGCATAATGACGTATACAGCCAGGTGTGTGAAACAAGTGTTCAGGGCTTTGCTGTTCAGCGACTTGCTCTTACTCTGCACACACACCATGGTGATCCTAATGTATGTCAGAGACACACTCACAATGGAGGCGATAAAAAGGAGCGCAGTGAAAAAGAGTCCGTATATGTCATTTATAAACACACTCTCACAGGAGAGCTTGAATAACGAAGCGTTGTCGCAGAAAGGGTTGAAAACATATGACCGGCAGCGTGACAAGCGGACAGAGAGACCTATAAGAACCGCCACAAAGAGAAATGCCACACCCCAGGCAAACACACACAGTTTTACCAGCATTTTGTTGTTCATGATGGAGGCATATCTCAAAGGGTTGCAGATGGCCATATACCTGTCAAAAGCCATGATCATTAGTATTGTATGTCCGGTCGTAGCAAACATGTGACCGCAGAACGCTTGTATGGCACACTCTACATAGGTAATATATCTTGCTGCACTTGCTTTGAAAATATCACTCAGCACTCGAGGTATGAAGGTGGTGATACTGAGAGCATCGTTGAAAGACATGTTGCAAAGGAGGATGTACATGGGCTGGTGCAGGCTCCTCTCCATGCAGATCACCACTGCGAGGCTGATGTTGGCCACCATTGTGAAGATGTAGATAACAAGGAGGATGATGAAGGCAGGGTAGGAGGACTGGGGGGTGACGTTTAACCCCTCTAGGAGGAGAACATGCTCATTGTATGTATGGTTCTCCATCTGAGGGGCGGAGAGACCTGAAAGAGAGAAGAGAATTAATGGAAAAACACATAAGATACACTTTCAATCAATCAAAACATGTATTATATTATAATCAAATCCCGACACTGTCACCAATTTCATGTGAAACTGGAATGACTTAGTCAAAGTTAAAGAAAATGTAAATGTCTAATGAAAAATGTGTATACATAGACGCCACTCACTTAATTTAATAAACGGCCCCTGCTACATAAACATACAGGCTTTATTCTAACATCTCATACCATTGACAGAGAGAGAGAGTGAAGTTATTCACTAGATTCCTCTGTGTCCAGTTCACCCTATCTGAAACATCAGCCAGAAAAAGCAACACCACCACCTTTTATTAGGTTAGGGGTGGTATCTCTAATGCTGGGGTATGTACAGTAGGTTCGGTCACAGTACTCTGTGGGGAAAGCGTTGCCAAGCAACAGGCTCTAAATTTGTTTCATCTCTCAGGTTCAGTAACTCACCTACAGTCTATAACCCTAACCCGCCAGGGTTCAACATTAACGCGCTGGCCTAGTGCCAGTATACAGTGTATTCGAAAAGTATTCAGACCCTTTAGCTTTTTCCACATTTTGTTAGGTTACAGCCTTATTCTAAAATGTATTACATTATTTTTTCCCTCATCAATCTGGACCCATTATAAAGCAAAAACAGTTTTTTACAAATTTTTGCTAATTTATAAAAATAACACAACTGAAATTTTGCATTTACAGTACTTTGTTGAAACACCTTTGGCAGCGATTACAGCCTCGAGTCTTCTTAGGTATGACGCTACAAGCTTCGCACGCCTGTATTTGGGGAGTTTCTCCCATTCTTCACTGCAGATCCTCTCAAGCTCTGTCAGGTTGGATGGGGAGAATTGCTGCACAGCTATTTTCTTAATTCTTTAAGTAATTATTTTTGTCCGTGATGTGTACGCCGAGGAACTTAAAACTTTCCATCTTCTCCACTACTGTCCAGTCGATGTGGATAGAGGGCTGCTCCCTCAAGTCCACAATCATCTCCTTTGTTATGTTGACATTGAGTGTGAGGTTAATTTCCTGACACCACACTCTGAGGGCCCTCACCTCCTCCCTGTAGGCCGACTCGTCGTTGTTGTTAATCATGCATACCACTGTAGTGTCGTCTGCAAACTTGATGATTGAGTTGGAGGTGTGCATGGCCACGCAGTCATGGGTGAACAAGGAATACAGGAGAGGGCTGAGAACGCTCCCTTGTGGGGCCCCAGTGTTGAGAATCAGCGAGGTGGAGATGTTGTTTCCTACCCTCACCACCTGGGGGCGGCCCGTCAGGAAGTCCAGGACCCAGTTGCACAGGTTGGCGGGTACTATAGTGTTAAATGCTGAGCTGTAGTCAATGAACAGCATTCTTACATAGGTACTCCTCTTGTCCAGATGGGTTAGGGCAGTGCGCAATGTGATTGTGATTGCGTCGTCTGTGGACCTATTGGGGCGGTAAGCAAATTGGAGTGGGTCTAGGGTGTCAGGTAGGGTGGAGGGGATATGGTCCTTGACTAGTCTCTCAAAGCACTTTATGATGACGCAAGTGAGTGCTACGGGGCGATAGTCATTTAGCTCAGTTACCTTAGCTTTCTTGGATACAGAAACAATCTTGAAGCATGTGGGAACAGCAGACTGGGATAAGGTTGATTGAATATGTCCATAAACACACCAGCAGCTGGTCTGTGCATGCTCTGAGGACATGGCTAGGGATGCCGAGGGATAACACCTTTAACTTCTTTGGGGGGCAGTATTGGGAATTTTGGATGAAAAGCGTGCCCAAATTAAGCTGCCTGCTACTCAGCCATAAAAGCTTGAATATGCATATGCATAGTTAGTATATTTGGATAGAAAACTCTGAGGTTTCTAAAACTGTTTGAATGATGTCTGTGAGTATAACAGAACTCATATGGCAGTCAAAAACCTGGGAAATCTGAGATTTGTAGTTTTTTAACTCAGCCCCTATCGAATACACAGGGAGATATTGGTCATTTTGCACTTCCTAAGGCTTCCACTAGATGTTAACAGTCTTTTGAAAGTTGTTTGATGCTTCTACTATAAAGGAGGGAGGAATGAGAGGGGATTGAGTCAGAGGTCTGCCAGCAGCCACAAGCTCAGTCTCGAGCGCTCACGTGAAAGGTAGCTGCGTTCCGCTTCATTTCTGAAGACAAAGGAATTCTCCGGTTGGAACATTATTGAAGATTTATGTTAAAACATCCTAAAGATTGATTCCATATATCGTTTGACATGTTTCTATGGACTGTAACGGAACTTTTTTAACTTTTCGTCTGAAACTAGTGAACGCACCTCATGAATGTGGATTACTGAACGCGCTAACTAAAGGAACCATTTTGACATAAATGATGGACATCATCGAACAAAACAAACATTTATTGTGGAACTGGGATTCCTGGGAGTGCATTCTGATGAAGATCATCAAATGTAAGTTAATATTTATAATGCTATTCTGACTAATGTTGACTCCACAACATGGAGGATATATGTATGGGCTCTGAGCGCTGTACTCATTATAGCATGGTGTGCTTTTTCGGTAAAGTATTTTTGAAATCTGACACAGCGGTTGCATTAAGGAGAAGTGTGTCACGTTCTGACCTTAGTTCCTTTGTTTTGTCTTTGTTTTAGTATGGTCAGGGCATGAGTTAGGGTGGGCAGTCTATGTTCTTTTTTCTATGATTTGGGATTTCTGTGTTTGGCCTGGTATGGTTCTCAATCAGAGGCAGCTGTCAATCGTTGTCCCTGATTGAGAACCATGTGTGTTCCACACGGAACTGTTTCGGTTTTTGTTATTTCACGTTGTTATTTTGTATTTTTCTGTGTTCTATTAAAAGTATCATGAACACTTACCACGCTGCGCATTGGTCCTCCGATCCTTCCTACTACTCCTCGTCAGAGGAGGAAGAAGACTGCGACAGAATCACCCACCACAACCGGACCAAGCAGCGTGGTACCCAGGAGCAGCGGGTTCAAGACACCTGGACCTGGGTACCACGCAGGCTCGGTGCTCGAGACCTCCAGTGCGCCTCCACGGTCCGGTCTATCCGGTGCCTCCTCCACACACCAGGCCTCTGGTGGCAGCCCCTCGCATCAGGCTGTCTCTCCGTCTCCTCCCTACAGGTACTCCCGCCTGTCCAGCGCTGCCAGAGTCTCCCGTCTGTCCTGAGCTGCCAGAGTCTCCCGTCTGTCCTGAGCTGCCAGAGTCTCCCGTCTGTCCTGAGCTGCCAGAGTCTCCCGTCTGTCCTGAGCTGCCAGAGTCTCCCGCCTGTCCTGAGCTGCCAGAGTCTCCCGCCTGTCCTGAGCTGCCAGAGTCTCCCGCCTGTCCTGAGCTGCCAGAGTCTCCCGCCTGTCCTGAGCTGCCAGAGTCTCCCGCCTGTCCTGAGCTGCCAGAGTCTCCCGCCTGTCCTGAGCTGCCAGAGTCTCCCGCCTGTCCTGAGCTGCCAGAGTCTCCCGCCTGTCCTGAGCTGCCAGAGTCTCCCGCCTGTCCTGAGCTGCCAGAGTCTCCCGCCTGTCCTGAGCTGCCAGAATCGCCCGCCTGTCCTGAGCTGCCAGAGTCGCCCGTCTGTCCTGAGCTGCCAGAGTCGCCCGTCTGTCCTGAGCTGCCAGAGTCGCCCGTCTGTCCTGAGCTGCCAGAGCCGCCCGCCAGTCAGGAGCTTCCAGAGCCGCCCGCCAGTCAGGAGCTGCCAGAGCCGCCGGTCAGTCAGGAGCTGCCAGAGCCGTCCGTTACTCCGGTGCTGCCGGAATCGCCCTTCACTCCGGAGCTGCCGGAATCGCCCTTCACTCCAGAGCTGCCAGAGTCTCCCACCTGTCCGTCGCCGCTCTGCCACGGAGGCAGGTTAATTAACTTGTTATGGTATAGGGGGCAGCATTTTCACTTTTGGATAAATAGTGTGCCCAATTTCAACTTCCTGCTACTCATGCCAAGAATATAAGATATTATTAGTATATTATTAGTAGATTTGGATAGAAAACACTCGGAAGTTTCTAAAACTGTTTGGATCATGTCTGTGAGTATAACATAACTTTTGTAGCAGGCAAAACCCCGAGGACTAACCGTTCAGATTTTTTTTTTTTAGGTCTTTGTCTGTTCACTGATTCTCATTGGGAAACGATATTTCTTAGGAACTTGTTTTCAGTTCCTACTGCTTCCACTGGATGTCACCAGTCTTTGCAATTTGGTTGAGGTTATTAATTTGTGCAATGAAGAAGTACGGCCATCTAGGAACTGCGTAGTTTGTTGTCTTCCTGTATTGAAAACAGATAGCCCGTCTTCAATTTGATCGATTATTAACGTTTAAAAATACCTAAAGTTGTATTACAAAAGTAGTTTGAAATGTTTTGGCAAAGTTTACAGGCAACTTTTGATATATTTTGTAGTGACGTTGCGCAATTTGGAAGCTGTTTTTTTCTTGTTCAAACGCGCCAAATAAATTGACATTTTGGATATATATGGACGGAATTAATCGCACAAAAGGACCAATTGTGATGTTTATGGGACATATTGGAGTGCCACCAAAAGATGCTCGTCAAAGGTAAGGCATGTTGTATATTTTATTTCTGCGTTTTGTGTAGCGCCTGCAGGGTTGAAATATGCTACCCTCTTTGTTTACTGTTGTGCTATCATCAGATAATAGCTTCTTATGCTTTCGCCGGAAAGCCTTTTTAAAATCGGACATGTTGGCTGGATTCACAAAGAGTGTAGCTTTAATTTAGTATCTTACATGTGTGATTTAATGAAAGTTTGATTTTTATATCAATTTATTTGAATTTGCCGCGCTGCATTTTCCCTGGCTTTTGGCCAAGTGGGACGCAAGTGTACCCAATACCATACGAAGTTAAGAGGCGGACAGAGACTATGATGGAGTGGGGTCCACGTCCCGCGCCAGAGCCGCCACCACGGACAGACGCCCACCCAGATCCTCCCCTATAGGTTCAGATTTTGCGCCGGAGTCCGCACCTTTGGGGGGGGGGGGGTACAGACACGTTCTGACCTTAGTTCCTTTGTTTTGTCTTTGTTTTAGTATGGTCAGGGCGTGAGTTGGGGTCGGCAGTCTATGTTCTTTTTTTTATGATTTGGGATTTCTGTGTTTGGCCTGGTATGGTTCTCAGTCAGAGGCAGCTGTCAATCGTTGTCCCTGATTGAGAACCATACTTAGGTAGCCTGTTTTCACCCTTGAGTTGTGGGTGATTGTTTCCTATTTTCTGTGTCTGTGTGTTCCACACAGAACTGTTTCGGTTTTTGTTATTTCACGTTGTTATTTTGTATTTTTCTGTGTTCTATTAAAAATATCATGAACACTTACCACGCTGTGCATTGTTCCTCCGATCCTTCCTACTACTCCTCGTCAGAGGAGGAACAAACTGTATCTATAATTCCGTGCATAGTAGTTGTATATTTTATCAATGTTTATTATGAGTATTTCTGTGAATTGATGTGGCTCTCTGCAAAATCACCGGATGTTTTGGAACTACTGAACATAACGCACCAATGTAAACTCAGATTTATGGATATAAATATGAACTTTACCGAACAAAATATACATATATTGTGTCCTGAAGTCCTCTGAGTGTCATCTGATGAAGATCATCAAAGGTTAGGGATTAATTTTATCTATATTTCTGCTTTTTGTGACTCCTCTCTTTGGTTGGAAAATGGCTGAATGCTTTCTGTGACTAGTTGCTGACCTAACATGTTGTGCTTTCACGGAAAAGCATTTTTGAAATCGAACACTGTGGTTGGATTAACGAGAAGTTTAAATGGTGTGAAATACTTCCATGTTTGAGGAATGTTAATTATGGGATTTCTGTTGTTTTGAATTTGGTACCCTGCAGTTTCACTGGCTGTTGAGAGGTGGGACGCTCACATCCCGAATGATCCCAGAGAGGTTAAATGTTTTGGTCACGCTGGCTGCAGTGAAGGAGAGCCTGCAGGTTTTGGTAGCAGACCGTGTCGGTGGCACTGTATTGTCCTCAAAGCGAGCAAAGAAGTTGTTTAGTTTGTCTGGGAGTAAGACATCGTGGTCCGCGATGGGGCTGGTTTTCTTTTTGTAGTCCATGATTGACTGTAGACCCTGCCACATACCTCTCGTGTCTGAGCCTTTGAATTGCGACTCTACTTTGTCTCTATACTGACGCTTAGCTTGTTTGATTGCCTTGTGGAGGGAATAGCTACACTGTTTGCATTCGGTCATGTTTCCGGTCGCCTTGCCCTGATTAAAAGCAGTGGTACGCGCTTTCAGTTTTGTGCGAATGCTGCCATCAATCCACGGTTTCTGGTTGGGGAAGGTTTTAATAGTCGCTGTGGGTACAACATCACCGATGCACTTGCTAATAAACTCACTCACCGAATCAGCATATTCATCAATGTTATTGTCCAACGCTATGCGGAACATATCCCAGTCCACGTGATCGAAGCAATTTTGAAGTGTGGAATCCGATTGGTCGGACCAGCGTTGAACAGACCTGAGAATGGTCGTTTCCTGTTTTAGTTTCTGTCTATAGGCTGGGAGCAACAAGACGGAGTCGTGGTCAGATTTTCCAAAAGGAGGGAGGGGTAGGGCTTTTAATGCATCACGAAAGTTAGCCTGATGGGGATAGGGCTGATTGCTGCCCCCTTTGGGGTGATTGCGTGCCCATGGTAAACAGAAATAAAATCTGTCAAAAATGGCTAATATATGCAATTAAAAATAATTATTGAATAGAAAACACTCTAAAGCTTCTAAAACCGTTTAAATTATGTCTGTAAGTAAAGCAGAACTCTCAGGGCACTCATTCTCCCAAACTCTCTCTTGTCATCCAAAAAGTTGGCCCAACTTTGACGTCATCGCCCCCACCCTTCCCAAGCACCTACAGTCCTGGGAACAGTTCCTATGCCTTCAGCGCGGTGTCCGCTTTCAATGGGGCTTCTCATTGTGTGAATCGCGCTCTCACGAGAGTAATGACGGGCCGAAACCGTTCGGTCGCGCGAGAAAACAGGTTACTCTCATGCGCATTCTGCTCCTGTGGTGTCTTTCTTCCAAGATTGATTAAACGATGCCTGTGTTTCTCTTCGTCCTGAGAATTGCTGTGAAGCTATATAGCATGCTAACGCTGTGTTCTGAACCAAGTTTGACAAGTTTAGTCGACATATATTATGTAATTTCAACGTTTTGGTGCGCACTAACTTTACTTTTTGGCTGCATTTCAACCGAAATATGTCGTGTTTGTTAACCGAAAGACACAGACTTCAAAACTAAAGCTGTTTTTGGTAAGTATAAACCCTTCCAGGTCTTCTGATGGAAGAACAGCAAAGGTAAGGGAACATTTATGTGTTAAATTTGGGTTTCTGTGGACTCCGAGATAGAGGAGCCAAAATGCTAATTCCTGAGCGCCGACTCACATTATAGCCTAGTGAACGAAATCTGTAAAGTTAAAAATAAATGTAACACAGCGATTGCATTTAGAAGAAGTGTATCTTTCTATATATATGTAGAACATGCATATTTAGTCAAAGTTTATGTTGTGTATTCCATGTTAGCTGACGGCGTGTGCAGAAGCCATCGTCATTTCTCCGGACATTTGAGTAGCATTTTTTTAACAATGCGTCATTGTAAACAGAGATTTATGGATATTTATAGCATAGTATTGAAAAAAACATAAATGTACATAAATGTACATAATGTTATATTACTGTCATCTGATGAAGATTTCAAAAGGTTAGTTAAATTATTTTTCTTTTAATCCTGCGTTTGGTGATTGCATATTTTGTTCAATTTGGCTATGGAAATTAGCTGTGTCTTCGGTGTGTATTCGGTGGTGGTTTGACATAAATATGTGCTATGTTTTCGCCGTAAAACATTTTAGAAATCTGACTTGCTGGCTTGATAAACAAGTTGTTTATCTTTCATTTGAGCTATTGGACTTGTTAATGTGTGGAGGTTAAATATTTCTAAGAATATTTTTGCATTCCGTGCGCCACCGTTCCAGCTGACGGTGGGGGGGCTGGTCCCCAATTGCGAACCAACATCTTTGTCAGGCTTTTAGAGTAACACTGATCTAGGGTTTTGCCAGCCCGGGTCGCACATTCTTAATGCTGATAAAAATGAGGGTGCCTTGTTTTCAGATTAGCCTTATTAACTTCTTACGGCTGCAGGGGCAGTATTGAGTAGCTTGGATGAAAGGATAATGGACATTATCGAACAAATCAAGCATTTATTGTGGAACTAGGATTCCTGGGAGTGCATTCTGATGAAGATTGTCAAAGGTAAGGGAATATTTATAATGTGATTTCTGATTTCTGTTGACTCCAACATGGCGGATAATTTATTTTCTGAGCGCCGTCTCAGATTATTGCATGGTATGCTTTTTCCATAAAGTTTTTTTGAAATCTGACACAGTGGTTGCATTAAGGAGAGGTATATCTATATTTACATGTCTAACAATTCTATTTATCGACATTTATAATGAGTATTTCTGTAAAATGATGTGGCTCTCTGCAATATCACAGGATGTTTTTGGAACTAGTGAACGTAACACGCCAATGTATACTGAGATTTTCTTATATAAATATGAACTGTATCAAACAAAACATACATGTATTGTGTAACATGAAGTCCTATGAGTGTCATCTGATGAAGATCATCAAAGGTTAGTGATTCATTTTATCTCTATTTGTGCTTTTTGTGACTCCTCTCTTTGGCTGGAAAAATGGCGCCACAGAAAAAGTATTCTGTGAGTTGGTGGTGACCTAACATAATCATTTGTGGTGCTTTCGCTGTAAAGCCTATTTAAAATCGGACACTGTGTGGGATTAACAACAAGATTACCTTTAAAACGGTATAAGATACATGTATGTTTGAGGAATTTTAATTATGAGATTTCTGTTTTTAACGGGATTGCAGCCCTAAGTTAAAATCCCCAGCTACAATAAATGCAGCCTCAGGATATGTGGTTTCCAGTTTAGATAGAGTCCAATGAAGTTCTTTCAGGGCCGTCGATGTGACTGCTTGGGGGGGATATACACGACTGTGATTGTAATCGAAGAGAATTCTCTCGGTAGATAATGCGGTTGGCATTTGATTATTAAGGAATTCTAGGTCAGGTGTACAAAAGGACTTGAGTTCCTGTATTTTGTTATGATCACACCACGTCTCGTTAATCATAAGACATACACTCCCACCCTTCTTCTTACCAAAGAGATGTTTGTTTCTGTCTGCGAAATGCGTGAAGAAACCAGGTGGCTGTACCGACGCTGATAATGTATCCCGAGTGAGCCATGTTTCTGGGAAACAAAGAACGTTACAATCTCTGATGTCCCTCTGGAAGGCAACCCTTGCTCAGATTTTGTCTACCTTGTTGTCAAAAGACTGGACATTGGCGAGTAGTATACTCGGGAGCGGTGCGCGATGTGGTGTCTACGGAGCCTGTCCAGAAGACCGCTCCATCTGTCCCTTCTGCGGCGCCATTGTTTTGGGTCGCCGGCTGTGATCCGATCCATTGTCCTGGGTGGTGGACCAAACAGAGGATCCACTTCGGGAAAGTCGTATTCCTGGTCGTAATGTTGGTAAGTTTACATTGCTCTTATATCCAATAGTTCCTCCCAGTTGTATGTAATAAAACTTACGATTTCCTGGGGTAACAATGTAAGAATTAATACATTAAAAAAATACTGCATAGTTTCCTAGGAACGCGAAAAGGGGCGGCCATCTCAGTCGGCGCCAGAAACTACAACTGATAAGAGGATGGAATGTAATGGACATTTTTACGTTTGTGCTTTTGTAATAAAGAATTTCTGTGTTCTGTTTATGCTTTTATAATAAACCATTTCTGTGTTCATGCAAGTGACCGATTGAACACCTCACTATCAGTATCTGCAATTTGGCAGTATGCCCAGAACCTTGTTTTGAGAATGAAAGGGATATCGCAGTTTTAAGGTCTCAGCTTGGAGAGAAGAAGCCTTGTCAGGTATTGGTCTGCCATGCATGAACCAGTATTGATCAGTCACATGCATGAACCAAACGTTAATGATTAATTAATTATGACTGATGAATACACTAAATCATGCAAATATTACTTTCTGTGTACGTATATAAGAAAACTAACGGGACTGTCCCGTTGGATCTCCTGATCGACATGTGTACTTGGTGCATTGAGTTGGTTGGAACCCCTCCAGAGCTTTGACAATGAACAATGATTCATTTAAGATTGACTTCGAGTGTTCCTTTGTAAGAATTTCCACAGCAGATAATTTTCCTGTCAAAATGTAACGAGTACTTATGGGTGTCAGGGAACATTTTTGGAGTAAAAAGTACATTATTTTCTTTAGGAATATAGTGAAGTAAATGTAAAAGATACCAAAGAAAACTACTTAAGTAGTACTTTCAAGTATTTTTACCTAAGTACTTTACACCACTGGTGCAGGGTGCATAGTCCGTTGATGAGAAGATCATTGTGGATCAGGTGGCCGGGTTTGTGGGGGCCATGGTGAGGAGGAAGAGGTAGCAGGAGGTTTTGACCTAAACTGTTTGCCAGAGGCAAGTCTTTGGCAGAGGGGATGTCCAGGATGGAAGAGGGAGGCGATGATCTTTCCCACACGTTTCCTTGCGCTGGAGTCGTGCAGGACCTCGATGGAGGGTAGGTGGCAGCCGATAACCCTCTCAGCAGACCGGATAATATTTTGAAGTTTGCCCATGGACCAGGCAGACCTATTCCTGAACCACACAGTGATCGAGGAGGTGAAGATGGACTTGATGATGGTAATGTAGAATTGAATCAGTATTGTCAATGAGAATTTGTATTTCTTCAGCTGATGCAAGTACATCCACTGGTGTACCTTCTTGATGGCTGTGAAGTTATCCTCCCACTTGAGGTTGTGGGAGATGATGGTCCCCAGGAATTAAAATTAAAATGTCTCGCAATGCTTACAGCTGTGCCATTGATTTCAAGGGGGAGAAGTCGTGAGGGACGCTTCCTGAAGTCAATCACCTTCACAGTTTTGAGAGTGTTCAGCTCCAGATTACTGTGACTGCACCAGGCCACAGAAAACAAGATAATGTATAATGGATGAAGCAGAAACAGACTGGTACCCAGGTATGGGGTAGTGTCATGATGTTGGCCTGGGGGGTAGGTTTATGGCAGTCATAAATACCTCTTCCCCCCTGTTTCCTCTCTCTACCCTACTGATGTGACATTTGAAAACTCCTTGGTTAACATAGAGATTCTGGGAACATCAGAAGGTGGGGGGAAATGAACTATATTCTGGTAATCCGACCAATTGAACATATACGGTGGTACTTAATGAATATGATGTCAGTTCGGTTGTCATCTGAGACATTCTCATCAATGATAAGATGACATAAACTCTACAGTGGAAAGTCTGCACATTGTAGTTATTGGATTCACAGGGAACTGTTGCTCAATTTAAATGTTTTAATATAAAATTATTGTTGAAGAGATTAAATGTAATTTTAGCTTCCAAATGAGAGATTTGGGTTTTCATAAGGTTAGGGCTCTGCTCAATCAGTGGCCTGCTCCTGTGAAGGGACATGGGTTATAAAACTTTTCAAACACGCCCTCCTCTCCCTTCCTATATAAAGCCTTGACAACAATATAACCTCCTGTTCCAAGTACGTGAGGTCTGCAGCCTCTGCGTAAAAAGGACTAACATGTCAACTACAGAACTAAGCCAACCTCACAGTGAGCTTTGGTTTCGAATGGTATGAACTTTGAACTCTTATTCACTACATAAGTGATACCTTCTAGCCGTTGAGTTAGCCACAGCAGCTGCAAACGCGGGCTAGGAAAGAACAGACAGAGTATCCCGTCTACCACACAACGACATTACTACTACGTATCTAATTGACCCACAGAGACATTCTCCAAAGGACAAAGGACTCGGTTTGGCAACACGGCCTTACATCTACCACCAACCTACCGAAGCGCAGCTCAGAGTAAATATTTATTGCATTTTCGGCGGTAATTTAGAATGCATAAGATACTGTATTTACGATAGCACAGCTTCTCCCTTTGTCCCTCAGTCTTCCTGCTCTTTCACTCAAACCCAGACCCTTTTCTTTTGTGTAACCAGCTGACGTTTTCCTTTATGATGTCATTTGTAATCCAGGTATGATTCATTCTGTGTATATGTAATTCTGTGTGATTAGTTAGGTATTTAGTAAATAAATAATTAAACCCAATTTTGTATTGCTGATTCAACTTGTTAGCCAGGGTTCGTGAAGAATTTACAACTTTCAGATGAGACAAAATTAAGGTGACGATTAATATTGACTGCTATTGATGTAAAATGTTACTAGGTCTTTAAGAGTTTATTCGGAAGATAACAGCTCTATAAATATTATTTCGTGGTGCCCCGACTCTCTAGTTAATTACATTTACATGATTAGCTCAATCAGGTAATAATAGTTACGGAGAAAGGATTTTATAGAATAGCATGTCATATCACTTAATTTGGCTGTAAGTGTCTTCTTCCTCCTCTGACCAGGAGTAGTAGGAAGGATCGGAGGATCAATGCGCAATGTGGTATGTGTCCATATTTTTACTAAAGAAATTGAACACTGAACAAAAACAACAAAGTGAACGAACGAAACCGAAACAGCTCTGTCTGGTGCAGAATACAAACACTCAACAGAAAATAATCACCCACAAATCAAGGGTGAAAACAGACTACCTAAGTATAGTAACGATTGACAGCTGCCTCTGATTGAGAACCATACCAGGCCAAACACAGAAATACCAACTCATAGAAAAACAAACATAGACAACCCACCCAACTCACACCCTGACCATACTAAAACAAAGACATAACAAAAGAACTAAGGTCAGAACGTGACACCGGCATAGCCAAAGACACGAGGGTAGATAGTGGGGAGTGGAAGTTCACTGCATATCAATGACCACTATCTCAGCCATAATCATGACATCAAGGATATTTATGAGGATTTTTTAATGCAAAAAATATATATTTCTTATGCACTGTGGCTGACGCAACAGATCAGAATGTTTAGCTTAAAATGTTGATAAACTATAAAGCTATTTCTTCACATTATAAGTGCAACAATTTGCACATGGTAGTAGGATATAAGTGCAAATGTTCCATTAGCAGAAAACACCATAATAAAAAGTGACCACAAATGCAATTATGCATTTAATGCTTTTATTATAAAGGTGCATTTTTATGGTGAAAGTTGTCTTACCCAAACTGGAAACTCAGAGGCTGCTTATGTATGCCACTAAGACTCTACATCCCTTGTAAAGCAGATTGTGTTTAATTTTAAAAAGTTATTTGGCCACTTTGAAAAAGGCTGTGATAGCATATAATTCACAAGTGATAGGCAAATATTGTCACACATCAGGCTATTCTTTATTTAATCTTGTCTTCACACATACTAAATTGTCACGATCGTCTAAGGTGGAACAGCGGACCAAAGCGCAGCATGGTGAGCGTACATACTTCTTTATTATAACATGTCTCCAACAAAACAATAAACATCCAACCGTGACGCCAACGTAGTGCTCACAGGCAACTATACAACTACCCACAAATACAGGTGGGAAAAAGGCTACCTAAGTATGGTTCTCAATCAGAGACAACGATAGACAGCTGCCTCTGATTGAGAACCACACCCGGCCAAACACACAGAAATACAAATCATAGAAAAGGGGACAGAATGCCCACCCAAATCACACCCTGACGAAACCAAAATAGAGACATAAAAGCTCTAAGGTCAGGACGTGACACTAAATTATATATGTGTAAAATTTGTTGTGATTTAGAATGGACCATTATCATGCACCTGTATCGATACAGAGGCAGCTGGAAAAAATGTAATCTATGCACTTAAATAGCGATTGGAGGATGCTTTTCCAGTGGTTCATTTTCATGCCAGCCAGGTAGACTATACTCCTGTTGTAAAGATAAGCAATGTCCTTAACACTAGGAAAGTTGAGAAACAAATATAGTAGGCCTAACCTATAGATAGCTGAGGGGATAGGACGAGGAAAACACTATCCAGTCTCGCTTTAATTTCACATGTTCCAAGTCAGTCAGATGGGTCACCTGTAGGAAAACAATCGGTCCCTTTTCTCTTTTAAGCTGAGCCAATACTTTTGGTCTTATAATGTGATAATGTGAGTGTCCATAGGAATCCATTGAGCTGATGCTAAGATCCTAAGCAAATCGGTGGCTATAATCCAGTAACATGCAGGAGGCGGAAGATTATGATTATTCTCCTGACAGGGATTCCCAGGGTGTCAATATTGAGATTACATTGTTTTTGCCTGGCCTATCACAGAGAGCATTATCCATACTGGTCGTTAAAGACCCACATTTATAATAAGCAAAGCTATTCCACTGCTTTGCACCACTTTGCCAGAAGGGTTTTCCAGACACCATAAAAGCTTTGGCCTACAGTTGGCCATATAATTCACTGTGTACCTACGGACAGAGATCCATCAAGGAAATCAGACATATGTGTACTACTCCTAAGCAAATGGAGAGGGTAAGTGCTTGCAGGGAACCCTGGAGGAAGGAATATGGGCCTACCTGTCCTACCTACCACAAGACCTCAATTTACATGACCTCTCTTGTGGCTTAAATCCCTTTTCCACTAGAGGGCAAAACCAGAATAGTGAATATCTGGAATTATTTTAAAGTTTGCTCTACATAACTCTCAGTGACCTATGATACATAGAAGGATATAAGGATGGATTAACTCCTACTAAAGGGGGCAATAATTGTATAAAGGACAGTCGCGTCTTCCCCACCAAAGGCATCTGCGAAGACAGGAAGAGAGACACACCTCAACGGACAGATACACACCTCGATGGATCTGCAAGGCATTGGGCAAACTCAACTGAGATCACAGTAAAAGTGAAATAAAGTCAAAGGTGATAGATGATATCATGACGGACATTAAAGATCACATCTTATAGTTATTAGGTAACTAGTGGACAGTACACAGCTCTCTCTCTCAATCCCTGTCTCTAAAGCATGTGTGTTCTGAGTAGGCACCTCCTGTGCTGCACTTTTTACAGGGAACAATGAATGGAGCCAGGTCCTTGATGAGAACCTGCTTCAGAGTGCAAATGACCTTAGACTGGAGTGAAGAGGACAGGACAGGACATTGACTCCAAGCATATAGCCAAATCAATGCTGGAATGGCTTCAGTACAAAAACTCATTAAGTGGCCCAGCCAAAGCCCAGACTTGAAACCCATTGAAAATCTGTGTTAAAACTTGGAGATTGCTGTTCACCCCCGCTACCCATCTAAAAGAAATTGAGAAAATCTGCAAGGAAGAATGAGAGAAAATCCCCAAATCCAGATGTGCGAAGCTGATAGAGACATAACAAGACGATTCAGAGCTGCAATCTCCGCCAAAGGTGCTTCTACAAAGTATTGACACAGGGGTGTGAATACATACATAATGTAAATATTTCTGTATTTAATTTTCAATAAATATGCCAAAATTTTGAAACACATGTTTTCACTTTGTGGTGGGATGGGGAGCATCGCTGAAAAGCTATTTTCAGGTGTCTCCAGAGATGTTAGATCGGGTTCAAGTCCGGCTATAGCTGGGCCACTCAAGGTCATTCAAAGATTTGTCCAGAAACCACTCATGTGTTGTCTTGGCTGTGTGCTTAGGGTTGTTGTCCTGTTGGAAGGTAAACCTTCGCCCCAGTCTGAGCACTCTAGAGCAGACGTGATGCTTGGCATTCAGGCCAAAGAGTTCAATCTTGGTTTCATCAGACCAGATAATGTTGTTTCTCACGGTCTGATAGTCCTTTAGGTGCCTTTTGGCAAACTCATGTGCCTTTTACTGAAGAATGGCTCCCGTCTGGCCACTCTACCATAAAGGCTTGATTGGTGGAGTGCTTCTGGAAGGTTCTCCCATCTCCATAGAGGAACTGGAGCTCTGTCAGAGTGACTATTGGGTTCTTGGTCACCTCCCTGACCAAGGCCCTTCTCCCCCGATTGCTCAGTTTGGCCGGGTGGCCAACTCTAGGAAGAGTCTTGATGGTTCCAAAATTCTTCCATTTAAGAATGATTGAAGCTACTGTATTCTTGGGGACCTTCAATGCTGAACCCCAAAAAATGGTATCCTTCCCCAGATCTGTGCCTCAACACAATCCTGTCTCGGAGCTCTACAGACAATTCCTTTCGACCTCATGGCTTGGTTTTTGCTCTGACATGCACTGTCAACTGTGGTACATTGTATAGACAGGTGTGTGTCTTTCCAAATCATGTCCAATCAATTTCAATAACCACAGGTGGACTCCAATCAAGTTATAGAAAACATCTCAAGGATGTTCAACGGAAACAGGATGCACCTGAGCTCAATTTCAAGTCTTATAGCAAAGGGTCTGAATACTTGTGTAAATAAGGTGATTTTGTTTTTTATTTTTAAAACATTTAAAACGAAGTCTGGTGTTCTCATGTGTGGATAGGCAACCGGACTGCACTCTGGTCAAGACACAGAAGCCTAGTCTAGGAGTTTATTGATGAAACAGAGTATACATTTGATATTTGGACAAAAACGCACAAATATCCCTGCAAATGAAAATGGTCAGATCTCCACGTAGAGCCAACCATCTAAGAAATAAGATTTGTTTGATTTGTTGTTGTTTAATATACTAACAAGTGGTTGCCATTGTGAATAATCCAATAATAATTGGTAGGCCATATGAAAGGAAACATCAAAGAGCTTTCCGGAATCTCTAAATGAAAATCCTGGCAGATCAATAAAATGTCTTTATAGATCTACTTGAATTTGTATAAAAATGTGATCATTTCTAAAAGCCTGTTTTTGCTTTGTCATTAAGGGGTATTGTGTGTAGATTAATGAGGAATGTTTTTAACTTAATCCATTTTAGAATTATGCTGTAATATAACAAAATGTGGAAAAAGTCAAGGGGGCTGAATACTTTCCGAATGCACTGTACTTTTTATTTAATTATACATTTGCCAAAATGTCTAGAAACCTGTTTCGCTTTTGTAATGTCCGGGGTGTAGTGGAGGAAGGAGTCAGACGCAGGGGACAGAGAGTTCAGAGTAGGCACGTCTTTAATACACCGACCAGGTGAAAAAGCAGATGCTACTCAACCCAAATACCCCAAACCACAGGGGAACTAAACTGTATCCAAAAAACAGCTCACGTACACGAAACAGCCGTGACATACATGCGTGCACGACAAGTACACATAGAACAATCCCCCACAAAGAGCAGGCGGGCCGGCTAATAAAGCCCAACTAATAACCAAATTATCAACAGGTGTAACCAATAAACAGACAAGGAGGGGGAGGAAAAAAATCAGTGGCAGCTAGTAGGCCGGTGACGACGACCACCGAGCGCCACCTGAACGGGAAGGGGAGCCACCTTCGGTAGGAGCCGTGACATTTTTTATTTTTTATTTTATCCATTTTAGAATAAGGCTGTAACATAAAGGAATGTGGAAAAGGGAAGGTGTCTGAATACTTTCCAAATGCACTGTATGTTCAATGTCCACGGATGTCTGAGTGAGACAGGGCTCACTGGGACAGTGTTTGTTTACATTTACAGTGTTTACAGTGTTTAAACATTGGAGTAAAACAAGCTTATATTTTGGCTTCTGGTGGAGCTCATGGAGCTTGTATACAAGTCCAAAAATGTATGTAGAAACTGCGGATCCCAGATTTAATAACTGAAACCCCATTATTGTGTCTCGATTTGCAAATACATATCAGAAATGTATGTGTGTGTACAGTATGCCAAATACATATCAGAAATGTCTGTGTGTGTACAGTATGTCAAATACATACCAGAAATGTCTGTGTGTGTACAGTATGTCAAATACATACCAGAAATGTCTGTGTGTGTACAGTATGTCAAATACATACCAGAAATGTCTATGTTTGTACAGTATGTCAAATACATACCAGAAATGTCTATGTTTGTACAGTATGTCAAATACATACCAGAAATGTCTGTGTTTGTACAGTATGTCAAATACATACCAGAAATGTCTGTGTTTGTACAGTATGTCAAATACATACCAGAAATGTCTATGTTTGTACAGTATGTCAAATACATACCAGAAATGTCTGTGTGTGTACAGTATGTCAAATACATACCAGAAATGTCTGTGTTTGTACAGTATGTCAAATACATACCAGAAATGTCTATGTTTGTACAGTATGTCAAATACATACCAGAAATGTCTGTGTATGCAGCTCTGTGTGTTTCTTACTATTCTTGTTGTTTGAAGCAGGGTAGGGGTCATTTCAAATTAAGTTCACTCATTTCAGGAAGAGATTTTAATTTTAAAAAGGAAAAACTTAGATTCCCTTTTCAGTTTATTGAGAAGTAGATTATGGAGTGATATTAGTGCCAACAGAAATTTGAATTTCAGTTTACTTGATTGGTTATATTGGAATTGACCCTAACCCTGTGTAGGCATATTGGTGTGTAAGAGTGACTCTGCTGTTTCATCACACATGTTTGTTTGTTTGTCAGTGTTGCAACTTTTTTCTACAGTAGAAAGGCCATGTCTGATTAATGAATACCCCAATCACAGTCACAAAGCCACTAATCACACCATGTAATACCAGGGGGTTAATGAGGCCTCTATAGGGACACAGAGTATGCAACATCTAACACTCTGAATCAGGTGATTCAATCTTTGGTTCTATGAGACCTAGAGTACTGTCCAGTCATATGGTCATCTGCAGCAAAACAATATACAAAAAGCTCAGACTCACTCAAAACAGGGCTGCCAGATTGGCTCTTCATTCTTCTATGAATGTCAACCAAATGCATCATAATCTCTCATGGCTTCCTGTTGAAAACATTTTACAATCCAGTCTTTGGGTTATCTTTAGAAATGCTATATTTTTCAAGGAAACGCAGTATTTTTCAGACCAATAAGTGTATACGAGCAGAAAACATAACCATTAAACCAAACAGGCAAATTCTGCACATTTGACATCCCCCAGGCCAAGGACAAATCTCCTCAAATCTACAGTTTTATACAGAGCAATCACTGAATGGAATTCTTTACCACCTCAAAAGTACATCTACCTTCAAGAAAACAATAAGAGAACATCTAATGTGATCAACCGTATGACTGGACAGATTCTGAATGTTAAATGACCAGGTATTTCAATTGTTTGACATGTTTTTTTTTAGTTCTGTGTTGGAACCCAGTAAAAATTCTAATTCATCCCCTCCATACAGTCAGTAGTGACGGCACTGTGCAGAGACTCACTCAATGTCCAGTCAATTAGACTAACAAACTAAAGTTTTACTTCACAAATTGACTGCACTGTACCAATTTAGGGACTATGGTTGATGTGGTCAGTGTGAGTGTGTGTGTGTGTGTGCATGTGTGAAGGAGGTGGTGTGTGTGGTTTTGCAGGAAGTGAGCAGTCCCTTTGGCCTCAGAGGTATTGCAGATGACCCAGAGATAATTGAATTAGAGGAGGTGAAGTGATGCACCCTGGGATGACCCTCCAGGGCTTGGGACAGGGAATAGATTGGCCCCTCTGGACGGACTGTTCAGTTTGGCCTGTCCCTCTCCCCCTCTCTCATTGTTCCCCTGCACATACCCCTTTCTCGCCCTCTGTCAGCCTGGATATCCACTGGACACTTCTGCAGGGTTATACAGCATACTAATGAGGACACAGACAATCGTGTCACACAGAAACCTACAGACAAAAAATGAAAACAGGAAATGCAAGTCAGTTTACATAATGCAACTTTATGTAGGCCTATTATTGTCAGAAATAGGAGTAGGATTCATTATGACAACATATAATACTGTCTGAGCAAAAATCTAAGTTTGAACTATTGTCTAAACTATGTCACCTTAGTAGATTATACAGAAAAACCTAATGCCCAAAAGCCAAACAGCAAGCAGTCTAGTGACTGTGAGGTAGAGGTGGAGATGTTGGGCCTCAAATACCAGGAGACATCATTATGGCCTCATCTCATTAGTGTGAACAGCCATCGGATAAACACAAATTACCTGGTGAATCTCTGGCTCCCAAAGGACTAATTACAATCAGACACTGTTAATAGGTGTTTGCTGAATCCCACAGTGGAGCTCATTAATGACAGTGCAACAGTCTCCCCTCATTATGGATCCTCCAGTCGCGCCTAGGGCTATTAAAATGGGTGGTGTTGCGACTGGGTCAGGGGTGATGAAACTGCATTAGGCATTAGGGGAACCAGCTGTTCCGTGAGCCCATTGTGAATAACAAAGTGTTTGTGATACTTAGTTGTCATAGAAACTCAAACACATGAGAATAAGAATTTAACATAACTCAAGAATTTGACCATCTGAAAATAAGTCCATAATGTAGCCAATTTTGCCACATCTGCTGGGAATCTGTAGGGGAGAGTGGGGAATGGTTGAGCCAAAGGGTTCATTGAGCCACGACTTGTTTCTAGGAAATCATACACAAAATGAATCATGTGACCAAATACTTAGCAAGAGGTCATAATTTCATGGAGTCCTGTGAAGGAAGAAACCACTTGGAAAAAGTGGCAAATTAGGTCCAAAAACAGATTTTCACAAGTAAAATTAATTTATTGTGTTATAGGTTGCATGATGCTTGTATCTAAACCAAAGTAGATTGTGCTAAGATAGTTTTCCACATCAGTTGGGGTCTCTATAAGCTACAATATGAGGTCCTAAACCTAGCATGAAAGTGCATCCTTGTAGCTGTGTGGGCTAATATAGTCAAAATGTTTGCCTTGAGGTAAGTTGAGCCCAAGGCCACCATACCCCATACAAATGATGATTACATTTAGTCAGTTTTATGCATAATATGTATAGTATTTGTGTACTATGTCATGCATAGGAACTCTAGATCAAGAGATCAACAAGCTAGACAAGCTATGTTTTCAAAACTGTTATGTTTACATCAATTCTGATTATTTCCAGAGATACACAACATCCTGAAATATATGTAGATATCTTTGTCAGAAAGAATACTATATTTCCCTTGACCTAGTGACGCTGAATGTAACAAAATGTAGGGACTATCTCCACTATCTCCTACACAGGTAAATGTACTGTATGATTATCTTATAACATTCTTGCTTTTTTCCCTCTTCTTCCTCTGCTTCTCTCTCTCAATTTTCTATGCTGCTGTGGGCTGGAAACATCCACAAATGTGATGCTAATAGAATAAACCAGCTGATGAGTAGAGCTGGTTCTACTATAGGGTTAGATTGGAGGTCGTAGATGGGAATAGGAAATGCAGTCAGTATCACATGCAATGTCTTTGTTCTGGTAGCAAATATGAAACATTTTTGTCAGTAGTGTGTGGCAGCCTATCTGCAGACCATATTGGAATTAGAATGGGGGGTCCAGTGGGGTATTTTGGGGGGTATCTGTACTTTACTATTTATATTTTTGACAACTTTTACTCCACTACATTCCTAAAGAAAATATGAACTATTTACACCCAGTATTATTTTTTAAACATTTTCCCTGACACGCAAATGTAGTGGCTAAATTTTGAATGCTTAGCGGGACAGGAACCTTTTCCAATTCAGGAGAACACGTGGTTGGAGTGGTTGGAGATGTGCCCCTGGCTATCTGTACATTTGAAAAACAAGAAAATCTTAATATAAAGAATTTGAAAGTTATTGAAATAAGCGAGATGTAACACTTCGCTCTCACACAATAAACTGCGCATGTGAACTTGGTAGCCAGGGCACCAAAACAGCAGAGAAGTTGAGCCTTGCACTTCAACGCTTTAAATTGCAGAAATTGACCCATTATGCTGTTTACTTTCTGCATCTACATCATATTTATGAGTCTACCTTTAATGTATTTTTACTTTTACTCAAGTATGACAATATTGGGTACTTTTTCTATGACTGGAGGGATGGAAAGTAACTCAATTACTAAATAGATGACCATACAGTTTGGTTTGGGTATAATTAGAGCAGTAGGCATGTGATTCAGACCAAGAGTATCCTCTTTGTTTCTCAAAGCCTGAAATGTCATATTTGAAGACTGCTGACAAAATAGTTTTGTCTTGCTGTTGGTAGTTTAGTACAGGTTCTCTCTGGGATTTTCTGTAGTGTACTCCCCTTCAGAAAATATTTGTTGTGGGTCCTCAGATCCTCAAAAAGTTCTACAGCTGCACCATCGAGAGCATGCTGACCGTTTGCATCACCGCCTTGTATGGAAACAGAGGGTAGTGCGTACGGCCCAGTACATCACTGGGGCCAAGCTTCCTGCCATCCAGGACCTCTATACCAGGCGGTGTCAGAGGAAGGCCCTAAAAATTGCCAAAGACTCCAGCCACCCTAGTCATAGACTGTTCTCTCTGCTACCACAAAGCACTGTATCCCCACCTGCTGGAGATATGATGCCATTGTAGCCTAGAGTCCTGCGGATGTTCAATGAAACCGCTAGAGGCCAATATCAGACCAGTCCTATTAATTACAAGGTCTTATTAAGGGAACACATATCACACCGAATTAACCATGTAATGGTTGTGCTCAGTCTTTTCTGTAAGCCAGATAAACAATGTGCATAGCTGTCTGACAACCAGTACAGGATGTTATGTTTAGACAATCACATACCCACATCCCACACAAACAAAATACTACAGTAGTCACTGCATTGCTTTTGTAGACTTTATTGTGGTATTTTTTGGGGACTACAATATGTACTGTGGTATTGACTGTAGTATACT
Source organism: Oncorhynchus kisutch (assembly GCF_002021735.2). Classification (NCBI taxonomy): domain Eukaryota; kingdom Metazoa; phylum Chordata; class Actinopteri; order Salmoniformes; family Salmonidae; genus Oncorhynchus; species Oncorhynchus kisutch. Next base: position 18,794,194 of record NC_034201.2, on the reverse strand, counting down.
GTAGTATTTACACTTAACTATAGAATAAATACCATAGTAAAATTCAACTGTAGTATATACTATTAGATGGTACCCTCCAAGCTCATCATTAAGCTTGAGGCCCTGGGTCTCAACCCCGCCCTGTGCAACTGGGTCCTGGACTTTCTGATGGACCGCCCCCAGGTGGTGAAGGTAGGAAACAACATCTCCACTTCGTTGATCCTCAACACTGGGGCCCCACAAAGCTGCGTTCTCAGCCCCCTCCTGTACTCTGTTCACCCATGACTGCGTGGCCATGCACGCCTTCAACTAAATCATCAAGTTTACAGACGACACAACAGTAGTGGGCTTGATTACCAAAAATGACGAGACAGCCTACAGGGAGGAGTTGAAGGCACTCGGAGTGTGGTATTAGGAAAACAACCTCTTACTCAATGTCAACTAAACAAAAGAGATGATCATGGACTTCAGGAAACAACAGAGGGAGCAGTCCTCTATCCACGGACAAACTGAAATGGTCCACCCACACAGACAGTGTGGTGAAGAAGACGCAACAGCGCCTCTTCAACTTCAGGAGGCTGAAGAAATTTGGCTTGTCACCTAAAACCCGCACAAACTTTTACAAATGCACAATAGAGAGCATCCTGTCGGGCTGTATCACCGCCTGGTAGGGCTACTGCACCGGCCTCAACTGCAAGGCTGAGGGGGCAAACTACCTGCCCTTCAGGACACTTACAGCACCCGATGTCACAGGGAGGCCAAAAAGATCATCAAGGACAACAACCACCCGAGCCACTACCTGTTCACCCCGCTACCATCCAGAAGGCGAGGTCAGTACAGGTGCATCAAAGCTGGGACCGAGAGGCTAAAAAACAGCTTCTTATCTCAAGGCCATCAGATTGTTAAACAGCCATCACTGACACAGAGGCTGCTGCCAACATATAGACTCAAATCATTGGCCACTTTAATAAATGGATCCCTAATCACTTTAAATAATGCCACTTTAATAACATTTACATATCTTACATTACTCATATGTATATACTGTATTTTATATCATCTACTGCATCTTGCCTGTGACACTCGGTCATCACACATCCATTTGTACATATTCTTATTCCATTCCTTTATTTTATTTATTTATCCATTGTTTTAGCAGGTAAGTTGACTGAGAACACATTCTCATTAACAGCAACAACCTGGGGAATAGTTACAGGGGAGAGGAGGGGGATGAATGAGACAATTGTAAACTGGGGATTCTTAGGTGACTATGATGGTTTGAGGGCCAGATTGGGAAATTAGCCAGGACACAAGGGTTAACACCCCTACTCTTACAATAAGTGCCATGGGATCTTTAATGACCTCAGAGAGTCAGGACACCCATTTAACATCCCATCCAAAAGAAAGCACCCTACCGAGGGCAGTGTCCCCAATCACTGCATTGGGGTATTGGGATAACAGAGGAAAGAGGGCCTCCAACACCACTTCCAGGTAGCTTCTGGTCTCCCATCCAGGGACTGACCAAGACCAACCCTGCTTAGCTTCAGAAGCAAACCAGCAGTGGTATGCAGGGTGATATCCTGCTGGCATTTAGATTTGTATGTATTAGGTAGTTGTTGTGGAATTGTTAGATTACTTGTTAGATATTACTGCACTGTCAGAACTAGAAGCACAATAATTTCGCTACACTCGCATTTACATCTGCTAACCATGTGCATGTGACCAATAAAATGTGATTTGATTTGTTATAGTAATTAATGTAGTGTTTTTGCAGATTTTAGTATACTGTAGTATTTACTGTAGTGTTTGTGCAAACTGTAGTATACTGCAGTATTTACTGTAGTGTTTTTGTGGACATTACTGTAGTATTTACTATAGTATTTTGGTTTTATTATCTTTGACATAGAAGTGGAGGCTTTTTCCTTCAGGAAACCTACTTGGGTTATACTAAAAGAGCATGTTTGCTTTACCTGTAGGTAGGACTGAGGTCTGAAAGGATAGTTCAGAGCTTCTGCTCTTTTCTAGAACCTTTAGGGAACACAATATACGACCTATACTTGGCATGTAGGTTTCTCACTTATGGGTGGCATACATTGGGAAATGGAGAGGGGAATGAGCAGGGTACATGCAAATGAAATACTTTCGTTTTTACAATAGTTTAAAAACTCTAGTGCTTTTGCGGACTGTAGTGTTTCTGCGAACATTACCGTAGTATTTACAACAGTGTTTTTTTGTGGATAATACTGTAGTATTTACTATAGTATTCTATAGTATATTACAACATTCAATAGTAAGTACTACACATGATCGAGGGATACTACAGTTTACTATAGAATTCCCACTCCCAGCCCCACTCACCTCTGGTCATGGAATTCCTTAACAGTGAGCACGCCTATTTCATCAAGTGAGAGCTACCTCCTGGGATTCCAAGCTCAGTAGTGTTCTGTGTGAATGAGGAGTGGATACTGAACGCAACACTACACCATAGCTCTATGACAGGATTGGACACAGAGAACACCCCTACACCACAGCTCCATCTGCAGAGTAAGTGAACAACTGTACTGTTCTGTACTACTGCTTTTAACTGTGATTCACTAACTCTAGTAGTGAGGAGAGACACTGTTATCTCATTTAGTGTGCAGTGTGTAGAGCGTATGTGTGAAAGGAAAGGTTGCTGTTTGGAGCATGTGTTTGGTTGAACTGTCCTTCTGACATTTAGGGCATGCGCCTAACAATTAACACCAGGGGGTTAGTAATACCTCATCTTAAAGGTATTGCTTTTGTGCGTATGTATTTGAGGAGTCTGAAATGAAGGTTGTTATTTCCATGACCCGTAATTCCAATCCCCCTGTTATGCTATGCTGCTATGCTGCTATCGTGGTTCAGAATTTGTTTTTGATGACATTCCACATCTGATTGGTAGTTATCTCCCGCTCATCTTATCTCTGCTGACAGCAGATGCAACAACTCCTGTGTTGCACAAACATACACAACTCCCTACAAAACACTATATATGGCAGCATAAGTGCATTGGCCCTTTGTTACTGCTTTTACTGTCGGAACACAATGTCAGGGTTCCCCAACTGAGTCAAAAGTTTGGACACATCTATTCATTCAAGGGGTTTTCTATATTTTACTATTTTCTACATTGTAGAATAATAGTGAAGACATTAAAACTATGAAATAACACATATGGAATCATGTCGTAACCAAAAAAAGTGTTAAACAAATCTAAATATATTTTATATTTGAGATTCTTCAAAGTACCCACCCGTTGCCTTGATGCCAGCTTTGCCCACTCTTGGCATTCTCTCAACCACTTTTTTGGTTACTACATGATTCCATATGTGTTATTTCATGGTTTTGATGTCTTCACTATTATTCTACAATGTATAAAATAGTAAGATATAGAAAACCCCTTGATTGATTATGTGTGTACAAACTTCTGACTGGTGCTGTATATGTTTTTTGTGTGTGTGTGAAATGTTCATTGGTGGACATTAAAAAAACACCAGGAAATCAGCTCCAAGTGATTTTAATTTAGGAAATCTGTTCCCAAGTATTCCCACTCATAACACAATGTGATCGTGTACAAATGTAAGCAAGGTTTGAAATGATCATGTTTTAGTCAAACATTATATATGTTTGGGCTTCTTGCAGCCAGTTTACAAATGATATGTAATTATTGACCCGTGGCTGAATCTAGTTGATGATACCATGCATCTGACTTGCCTAGTTAAATGAAGGTTACACATCTGGAAATGCTTCTCCATAGTGTGTTTCAGTGGCCAGTGCTATGCAACCTCTGCTCTTTGTGGTCTGCAGGTCAGATCTTTCTTTTTTTTTACTACATTGTTTGGTCTGATCTTATGTGTAAAATGCACAGTAATTTACCAAACTGTTACAATTCAGAGGGAAGCATGTCATTACAGCTTGGGAGTCTTGAGGGGAGGAGTGATGACTTTCATTGACTTTCAAATTGACTATCTATCTACTACTGTATCTATCTATCTATCTGTCTGTCTGTCTGTCCCCCCTCCTCTCTCTTTTTCTTTTTCTTTCTCTCTCACTCCCCCTCTCTTTCTCAGCATTGTGCAATTTGTGGGGGAGAATGGACAACCACACTACATCCCACATTCCAGGAATCTCCCCTGGACAGGAAAACTAAACTAGCAGAGTCAGTCTAAGGGGGATTTACCCCTTAATAGTATTCTGTACCATACACACACATATTTCAATATGATTCAATATGTTGGAGTGGGGATTTGCTTAGAGTCAAGGCTATCAAAATGGTGTGTTAATTTTATCTCACACATGTACAACCACACACACACAAACATACACACACGCATATTGCAATATGAGTGAGTGAGAGTTACTTGGGAGTCAAGGTTATCTTAATATCTGTAATTCAGAGATATTTCTCTCCTACACAGACAACCACATGCAACTCATGCGCACATGATGTAGAAAACTGGTGCAAATTAAAATCCTATATCTGTAGTCCTGGACGATCTCCAGCTGTTTCTGTTAAACACCATGGAGCTGCAGACGTGTACTTTGACAGGGCATAAAACTCCCCATCTCAAGTCATATTACACGCCTGCCTGGGTATACAGGAAACCTGACCACGCACAGGGAAACACAGCTCTTTTTCCCATTCTAATGTAAATGCAGATCATTTCTCTTCAATCTGAATACTAACACAAAGCATCGAGTCTCAATATGATTTAAATGAATAGCACATCTGCATTAAACAATAGCAGTAGATACATAACACCAGCAGAGATTAAAGTAAGCAGGAGTTCAAAGTATAGAGATACAAAGTGAGTATAAAGATTGAGGATACACAGTAACCAGAGTACAAGGAATATAGTCTGACTGCAATTCTTGTGTAATTTCTATAGTATTTTAACAAAGGCCACCAGAATTCGCACATTGTTTGTTGACTAGCGTAAACAGTCTAGTACACTGATTTACCATGAAATAATCAAGTTGTATTTTATTTGGATGAACAGATTGTGCAGCTGGGTGCACTAAATGGCTTCCCAAAAACTCTCTCTCAGCATGCCTCCCACATCCTCACATACAGCAACTAATTTGCATAACATTGTGTGATAAGGTGAGAGACTTTCGAAAGTATTTTTTTCTAGTCCCTGGGTCAGATCAGTGAGTTGGGCAAGTGTGACAGACAGGTATCAACAACGGTGGATAAATTAAGATATCCTACTCAGGCCGATAACCATTAGAAAAAATTGTCAGTTTTGGTCTGCTTAACGACCGTTCAACAGGTGCATGTTCATTAATTGTTTATGGTTCAGTGAACAAGCATGTGTTTAAACCCTTTACAATGAAGATCTGTGAAGTTATTTGGATTTTTACGAATTATCTTTGAAAGACAGGGTCCTGAAAAAGGGACGTTTCTTTTAATTGCTGAGTTTGTTACATGTGAGATTATAGTCCTGCCGTCAGTGTCCATATTTCTGTTACTATTCCATTTCACCCATACACTTAAATGAGGAATATTCTGTTTATTCATGGATACAGGGATACTCATGAGCGGGATATTAAAAGTGCATGTAAAGAGCTCATCCCGAATAAGACCTTATGTGGGATATGAGCTACAATCCAGACTGCTGTGCTCATGTTAATATGGTCAATGTCCATTGGGGAAATGTCAGACCTTATTCATACAGTGTGTTCATACTTTAGATGTAGTTATATGTAGGCATCAAATCAAATTGTATTAGTCAATTGCACCGAATCCAACAGGTCCTTACAGTGAAATGCTTACTTACGAGCCCCTAAGCAACAATGCAGTTTAAAAACAAATACGACTAAGAATAAGAAATAAAAGTAACAAGTAATTAAAGAGCAGCAGTAAAATAACAATAGTGAGACTATATACAGGGGGGTACAGAGTCAATGTGCAGGTTTACAGTTTAGTTGAGGTAATATGTAGGTCGAGTTATTAAGGGGGTGGCTCTTCCATAGGCACCAATGCGTTAGCAGTTGGGTCTGGTCTGCTTAGTTTATTGGCAGTATATGAACCCCCAAAAAATAGTGAGCGTGATGTCTTGCTTCCTCTTCCGTCTCTGCAGATATGACAGCCAGCGACTTCCAGCTGAACTCTGATTCACAGAGGTCGACGCCTCCCTCAAGATGCAGGGGCCCCTTCAACAGCATCAAGGTAGGCTCAAAAGTTACACGTATCATTTTCACCTGCAACTAGCTCCAAATGTCAATTCAATACCAGAAGTAGCATCAGAATAGAAATCCATGAGAGTAACATACTCTTTAGAACGCCACGTGATGCTGCTAATTAGCATTTTACCGTCTGGCTGTTGCTGTTGTGTACAACTTCCTAAATGATTGGTTCTCGTTTGCAAGGTTGACAATAGCAAAAACATTAACAAGACAAAACCTCTTCACATCCTTGCTGCAACTGATACTATTTGGATTATGAAAAGGTAAAAAGCAGTACTAGGCCATTTAAGGTGTTTCTAAGCAGGATCTTTAAAAAAAACACCAAGAAATCTAATATATGTCTTAAATATTACATACTGTTCCTGTCTATCACCTCATCTACCTGTTTCACCTCACATCATTACTCCCAACTCTCAGTGAGAGGCCGTGTTAGAGAGCATCAAATCTGCAAAAATGTGTGGGTAAATTGTGACTGACTGACTGATTGATCTACAAACAATAATGAGTCGCTATTTAGGTTGCAAGATGATTTGAGGATAGTCTGTAATGTCGAATAAGCCCAAGTAATGTATCGGTCTGATTTATGGGACGTGTTGTCACAGAACTGAGACAATACTAGGAAGTGAGGTCAAATCTGTGTCTACAGATTGCTGATCAGGAATCCAGACATGATGACCTCATGGGGTAAGAGGAGCATGCTAGCATGCTAACATTATGGAAATTAACCTACCTTCATTGACAGGATATGTTTTGGGACTGGAGAAGAAAAAAATATTCAGAGAGGAAAGGGAGTGAATCTTCCTTATTTTACGATCTGTAATTTAGTTTATTTCTTACTGTAGTGAAAACATTGATGTTTTGGCATCCTGTACTGTTATTTTCCTCTATAGTCCCAGGTGGGGTTGTGTTTCCTGGTGTTTTTAGCACATCCTTGTGTTGTTTCCAGATTTAGACACACATAAACATGTCCTCAGAATGGGGTATGCATGGGAAACCGATTAACTAGCATGCTAATATTGTTGCACTCGCTAAGTGTAGGGGTCTTAGGCCTAGTTAACTGGTCTGTAACCGGATTTAAGATGTGCATCTAAACTCAGCAAGAAAAGAAAGGTCCCTTTTTCAGGACCTTGTCTTTCAAAGATAATTAGTAAAAATCCAAATAACTTCACAGATCTTCATTGTAAAGGGTTTAAACTCTGTTTCCCATGCTTGTTAAATGAATCATAAACAATTAATGAACATGCACCTGTGGAACATTTGTTAAGACACTAACAGCTTAGACGGTAGGCAATTACGGTCACAGTTATGAAAACTTAGGACACTAAAGAGGCCTTTCTACTGAAGCTGAAAAACACCAAAAGAAAGATGCCCAGGGTCCCTGCTCATCTGCGTGAACGTGGCTTAGGCATGCTGCAAGGAGGCATGAGGACTGCAGATGTGGCCAGGGCAATACATTGCAATGTCCATACTGTGAGATGCCTAAGACAGTGCTACAGGGAGACAGGAAGGACAGCTGATCGACCTCGCAGTGGCAGACCACGTGCACCAACACCTGCACAGAGTCGGTACATCCGAACATCACACCTTCGGGACAGGTACAGGATGGCAACAACAACTGCCTGAGTTACACCAGGAACATTCAATCCCTCCATCAGTGCTCAGACTGTCTGCAATAGACTGAGAGAGGCTGGACTGAGGGCTTGTAGGCCTGCTGTAAAACCGGTCCTCACCAGACATCACTGGCAACAACGTTGTGCAGATAGGACTGGCAAAAAGTGCTCTTCACTGATGAGTCACGGTTTTGTCTCACGAGGGGTGATAGTCGGCTTCGCGTTAATCGTTGAAGGAATGAGCGTTACACTGAGGCCTGTACTCTGGAGCGGGATCGATTTGGAGGTGGAGGGTCCATCATGGTCTGGGGCGGTGTGTCACAGCATCATCGGACTGAGCTTGTTGTCATTGGAGGCAATCTCAATGCTGTACGTTACAGGGAAGACATCCTCCTCCCTCATGTGGTACCCTTCCTGCGGACTCATCCTGACATGACCCTCCAGCATGACAATGCCACCAGACATACTGCTCGTTCTGTGTGTGATTTCCTGCAAGACAGGCATGTCAGTGTTCTGCCATGGCCAGCAAAGAACCCGGATCTCAATTCCATTGAGCATGTCTGGGACCTGTTGGATCAGAGGGTGAGGGCTTGGGCCATTCGCCCCAGAAATGTCCGGGAACTTGCAGGTGCCTTGGTGGAAGAGTGGGGTAACATATCACAGCAAGAACTGGCTAATCTGGTGCAGTCCATGAGGAGATGATGCAATTTAGTACTTACTGCAGCTGGTGGCCACACCAGATACTGACTGTTACTTTTGATTTTGAACCCCCCTTTGTTCAGGGACACATTATTCAATTTCTGTTGGTCACATGTCTGTGGAACTTGTTCAGTTTATGTCTCAGTTGTTAAATCTTGTTATGTTCATACAAATATTTACATATGTTAAGTTTGCTGAAAATAAACACAGTTGACAGTGAGAGGATGTTTCTTTTGAGAAATCAGTTTATGTGCGTAGTTGTTGAATGTACATGTGCCCAGGGGGACAGCAACCTTACCTTGGTCCAGGGCCAGCTCTGTCTCTCTTGACCTCTTGGTTGGGCAGTCCAAACAGATTGTCGATTTGCGCAGATGTTGACAATAAATACAAAAAGAAAACAAACGGCATGCCCAAAGTAAAGAAACAAAACCAAACTAAAGGCCTCATGGCCACCAAACCAACCAGCAGCCTCACGACTCCAAGCTGGTACTGTGACATTAACCTGTATTGGCAGCACATGTGCTTATAAATAGCCTAGTGGTTAGAGCATTGCGCCAGTAAACAAAAGGTTGCTGGATAGAATCCCCGACCCGACAAGGTAAAAATCTGTTATTCTGAGCAAGGCAGTTAACTCCCTGGGCACTGAAGATTTTGATTTTGATTAAGGCAGACACCCGCACCTCTGATTCAGAGGAGTTGGAATAAATGCAGAAGACATTTTTCAGTTTTAGGTATTCAGTTGTACAACTGACAAGGTATCCCCCTTTCCTTAAACCAGGGAAAGTCTGTCCTAACACTAACCTTCCCCCATATCATAACACCACATAATGCTTCTGTGTGTCTCTTTTAACTACACTGTTTAATGAGTCAACTGCCACATGAATGCACTTGTATTACAAGAAAACTGTACCTCAGCAAATTAAGATTAACTTTTTTTAAAGTTGAGGGATAGGAAGCTTGTACTACAGGTGCAGTACCAGTCAAAAGTTGACACACCTACTGGTAAGGCTCAGGAGAAGACCCAGATGCAGACAGTTTTGAAGTAACACAAGTGTATTACTCAAACAAGGGGGCAGGTGAGCAACAGGTCAAGGGCAGGCAGAGGTCAGTAATCCAAAACAGAGTCCGAAAGGTACAGAACAGCAGGCAGGCTCAGGGTAGGCAGAGTTCAGTAATCCAGGGTCAGGGTCAGGGCAGGCAGAATGGTCAAAGCCAGGAAACCAGGAACTAGAGCCAGCCAGGAGCATCGAAAATACGCTGATAGGCTTGACTAAATAAAACAAACTGGCAACAGACTAACAGAGAACACAGGTATAAGTACACTGGGGATAATGAGGAAGATGGGCGACACCTGGAGGGGGGTGGAGACAAACACAAAAACAGGTGAATCAGATCAGGGTGTGACACCTACTCATTCAAGGGTTTTTATTTATTTGTACTATTTTCTACATTGTAGAATAATAGTGAAGATATCAAAACTATAAAATAACACATATGGAATCATGTAGTAACCAAAAAAGTGTTCAACAAATCAAAATATATTTTAGATGTTTTACAGTAGCCACCCTTTGCCTTGATGATAGCTTTGCACACTCTTTGTAAAAAATCTAAAATCTAAAATGTATTTTGATTTGTTTAAGACTTTTTTGGTTACTACATGATTCCACATGTGTTATTTTATAGTTGTGATGTCTTCACTATTATTCTACAATGTAGAAAATAGTAAAAATAAAGAAAAACCCTTGAAAGAATAGCTGTGTCCAAACCTTTGACTGGTACTGTATGTAACATATTTTGCTCTGGTTGTGAAAATGCTCATAAAGTTACTCATAGGCCTCCAGACCCTCTTGACTACTGCAGCAATATGTTTTGTTGCATTACATACTTTCTTTACAAACTTCTTAGGAATAGGGGGCAGTATTTTCACGTCTGGATGAAAAGTGTGCCCAAAGTAAACTGCCTGCTACTCAGGCCCAGAAGCTAGGATATGCACATTATTAGTAGACTTGGATAGGAACCTCTCTGAAGTTTATAAAACTGTTTGAATAATGTCTGTGAGTATAACATAACTGATTTGTCAGGCGAAACCCCGAGCACAATCCATCCAGGGAAGAAAATAAATTGAGGTCAATCTGTTTTCCATTATTTTTCTATGGTAAGCCCTTTTTAATAGGAATCTGGTTGCAGTTCCTATGGCTTCCACTAGATGGCAACAGTCTCAGACATTGGTTGATGTTTTTCTTTTGAGAAATGAAGAAGTAGCCCTGTTCTTTCCATGTGTCACTCCAGGTGGACTCTAGTCGTTTAGTGAGCACAACCTGGAATGCGCTTCACTTTGTTTTCGTCCGGTATTGAACACAGTTTATCCCGTCTTAAATTTGATCGATTATTTACGTTTTACGATACCTAAGTTTGGATTAGGAACGTTGTTTGAAATGTTTGGACCAAGTTTACAGGTAACTTATTAGATACTTTGTAGTCGTGTTGGGAGAGTTGGAACCGGTGTATTTTCTGAATCGAACGCGCCAAATAAATGGGCATTTTGGGGATATAAGAAGGAATTTATTGAACAAAAGGACCATTTGTGATGTTTCTGGGACATTTTGGAGAGACAACAGAAGATGATCTTCAAAGATAAGGCATGAATTCTATCGTTATTTCTGAGTTTTGTGTTGCACCTGGCTGGTTGAAATATGACTTTCATGTGTTTGTATGCGGGGTGCTGTCCTCAGATAATCGCGTGGTCTGCTTTCACTGTAAAGCCTTTTTGAAATCTGACACTGAGGCTCGGTTAACAAGAAGTTAAGCTTTATTTTGATGTATTATATATTAATGTTTTATGAATTTCTATTGTGAATATTTCTGGTTTTGAATTTGCGCGCGCTGCAATTTCACTGGATGTTGTCAAATCAATCCCGTTACCGGGATCTGAGCGGGAAGGGATCACTACGAAGTTTTAAAGGTGTCAAATGTGCAGCTAGACATAGTGACCCGTGTGGAACAAGACGTTCTCCTGAATATTTAAATCAGACTTTTAAGCTCTCTGTAGTTAATTGATCAGATCATATTATTAACTACTTAGAGTAAGCTGGGAACAATATGCTTTATACACTTCATGTATATACAGTCTGTCTGCATAATGATGAAACCATAAACAAAGGATCTACCATGGTTTTCAAACTCTCTGTCCCTTCCCTCTATGTCCTCTCTCTCCTGTCTCTCCTCTAGTTATTTGTGCTGTGCCATGGCATGCTCCAGCTGGCCCAGCTGTTGGTGTCTGGATATCTGAAGAGCTCCATCTCCACCATAGAGAGACGCTATGGCTTCTCTAGCCAGAAGTCTGGCATCTTGGCATCCTTCAATGAGGTAAGCCTAAACCTAACCCTGACCCTATCCCACCACTCTTTTGGGCTGATCAAGATAACAGGAAGATTGACTGATAAATTCCAGATCCATATAGGTTCAGATTATTATTTTTATTTATATATGAAAAAAATTGTATACTTTAAATGTTTACATGTGAGAGTGGGCACATGAGTGTGTTAATGGTGTGTGTTAATGTGTGTGTGTGTGTGTGTGTGTGTGTGTTTATGTGTGTGTGTAGGTGGGGAACATAGTCCTGATAGTGTTTGTTAGTTTCTTTGGTAGCCGTGTCCACAGACCACGGTTCATTGGTGGAGGGGCACTGTTGGTCAGTCTGGCTGCTCTGATAATGGCCATGTCTCATTTCATCAGTGGCCCCTACAAGTACACAGACCACATCAGCGGTAAGTCACATACACACACACACATACAGTACATACATATATTTCTTTGAATCGCAAAACAAAAATAGTAGTTATCACCTAACTCTTAACTCCTTCCTACCTCTACCTGTGTTCCATAGAATCCAAGGATGACGACTCTGGCCTCTGCCAATTAGAGAGCTCTTTCCAATCACCCTTGTCCAATCATAGCTGCACTCAGCAGGAGAGTCACTCCCAGCAGGGAGTATTCCCACTCCTGCTCCTAGGACAGCTACTCCTGGGAATCGGCGGTGTTCCCATCCAACCCTTCGGAATCTCCTACATTGATGACTATGCCAGCAAGAGGAACTCTCCTCTCTATCTCGGTATGAGCACTGGGAGTGACTGGGAAACAGGGAATTCTTGAAATACAGGAAATACACATTCTGATGCAGGTCTTTTGGGTTTTTAACTAGGAATCAATAGTATCACTGTTGTTTTTTTTAAATGGAGAGTTGCACCATTCTTCTCTAATGTTCCTGCAATTTTGGGCTCCACTCAATCCCCTCCAAATCTGAGAATACTTGCAGGGACATTAGAAGGAGTTAGATTCGGAATTTCACACTTAACCCTGGTGCAGGATGTGGAAAAATAGTAATGAAACTAAAGTGAATGTTTTGTATCCACTCATTGTTTTGCTGGTCTCAAGGCTGTGTCATGTGTGTAATCTTTTTGATAAAATGATACTTGAGATCAGCAAACAATGGGCAGTCTTTCATTTTCTTTTCATCAACTTCGAAGTATGATCTGGGGGAGAAAACAAACGATAAGTATTATTTTCCATGCCACTGTATTGATCCCACAACTGGGGTGACATGTCTGACTGTGGTTCCCCCTGCAGGCATCCTCCTGGCTGTCACGTCTATTGGTCCTGCTTTTGGCTTTATGATGGGCTCCTTCATGTTGCGCTTTTATGTCGACATCGACAAGATGTCCAAAGGTGAGCACATACACAAAATGCATCATACTGTGACACTTTCCGTAAGTTCTACAGTGCCTTCAGAAATGTCTCACACCCATTGACTTTTTCCCACGTGTTGTTGTGTTATAGCCTGAATTTAAAATGGATTCAATTGAGATTTGAGATATGATACCCCATAATGTCAAAGTGGAACTCTGCTTGAAATTAATTAAAATTGAAAAGCTGAAATGTCTTGTCAATAGGTATTCAACCGCTTTGATACAGTATGACTGAAACGAGCTGCAAAAAACACTCAAACTGTACAGTTGTATCTCCGTCTCTTCATTCAAAGACTCAATCATGGACACTCTTACTGACAGTTGTGGCTGATTCACGTGATGTATTATTGTCTCTACCTTCTTACCCTTTGTGCTGTCGTCTGTGCCCAATAATGTTTGAACCATGTTTTGTGCTGCTATCATGTTGTGCTGCTGCCATGCTGTTTTGCTACCATGTTGTTGTCATGTTGTGTTGCTACCATGCAGTGCTGCCATCCTATGTTGTTGTCTAAGGTCTCTCTTTATGTAGTGCTGTGGTGTCTCTCTTGCCGAATAAGAATTTGTTCTTAACGGACTTGCCTCATTAAATACAGGTTAAATAGAAATGTTAAATAAGGGATATAGCAAGCTTAAATAAGTTTAGGAGTAAAAATATGCTTTACAAGTCACAAAATAAATTGCATGGACTCACTCTATACATGTATATATGCAATAATATGCAATAATAGTGTTTTTTAGAATGATTTTTGAATGACTACCTCATCTCTGTACCCCAAACATACAATTATTTGTAAGGTCCCTTAGTTGAGCAGAGAATTTCAAACACAGATTCAACCACAAAGACCAGCGAGATTTACCAATGCCTCGTGAAGAAGGTCACCTATTGGTAGAAGGGCCCCTATTGGTAAAAAAAATCACGCATTGAATATCCCTTAGAGCATGGTGAAGTTATTAATTACACTTTGGATGACGTATCGATACAGCCAGTCACTACAAAGATACAGACATCCTTCCTAACTCAGTTGCCGGAGAGGAAGGAAACCGCTCATGGATTTCACCATGAGGCCAATGGTGACTTTAAAACAGTTTAATGGCTCTGATAGGAAAAAACTGAGGATGGATCAACAACATTGTAGTTACTCCACAATACTCCACTAAATGCTCCACTAAATGCTCCACATTGTAGTTACTCCACAATACTAACCTAAATGACAGAGTGAAAAGAAGGAAGCCTGTACAGAATAAAACATATTCCAAAACATACATCCTGTTTGCAAACAGGATGCATGTTTTGGAATATTTTGTACGGGTTTCCTTCTTTTCAATCTGTGGTTTTGTTAGTATTGCAGAGTAACTGTAATGTATGAGGTATACAGAGATGAGGTAGTCAGTCATTCAAAAATAATGTTAAACACTATAATTGCACACAGAGTGAGTAGATGTTTAACCCTCAACTTGTTTAGGCTTTCCAAAACAAAGGGGTTGAAAACTTATTGACTCAAGACATGAAGCTTTTAATTTTTAATGAATTTGTAAACATTTCTAAAAAACATAATTCCACTTTGACATTATGGGGTATTGGGTGTAGGCTGTAACACAACAAAATTAGGAAAAAGCAGAGGTTTGTGAATATTTTCTGAAGGAACTGTATTTACCTTTAAATACAACCATTTCCGTTCTCAGAGCTTTTAAACCTCCCAGGAAAACCTCACTACAACTTAAAAACAGCTTAAGTTCTCAGAATGTTTAAAAAACGTTCCGTTTTACCGGTCAGGAAACTTAGGGCTTCATTCCCAGAACCAAAAAACACGTTCCCACAACTTCCAAGGAACCAAATGTGCCAGGTCTCTTACTTATTCACTCACTGACTGACTCACTCTCCTTTTCTCTCTCTCTCTCTCTCTCTCTCTCTCTCTCTCTCTCTCTCTCTCTCACTTTACTCAGTACTTTGTTGAAGCACCTTTGGCAGCGATTACAGCCTTGAGTCTTCTTGGCTATGATGCTACAAGCTTGGCACACCTGTATTTGGGGTATTTCTCCCATTCTTCTCTGCAGATCCTCTCAAGCTCTGCCAGGTTGGATGGGGAGCGTTGCTGCAGCTATTTTCAGGTCTGGCTGGGCCACTCAAGGACATTCAGAGACTTGTCCTGAAGTCACTCCTGTGTTGTCTTGGCTGTGTGCTTAGGGTCATTGTCCTATTTGAAGGTGAACCTTCGCCCCGGACCTGAGCAGTCTGGAGCAGGTTTTCATCAAGGACTTTCCCAATCCACCTCATTCTGTGTGATCCACAGCTTTCCCTGCAATGCTTCAGACACCTCAGAAACTGAATTTACCCCAGTCATGGTCATGGACCATTGTCCTGTCTTTCCAGTTTCATGTAATTGATCTCGTCCTTCCAGTTTGATGCATCTCATTTATCAAGGTGTGAGAGCATCGTTAGTGATTGGGGACATGTTCAAACTGTTCAAACGCCTGCTGAAGTATGTATGTGTGTGTGTGTGTGTGTGTGTGTGTGTGTGTGTGTGTGTGTGTGTGTGTGTGTGTGTGTGTGTGTGTGTGTGTGTGTGTGTGTGTGTGTGGCATGTGTGGGGGTATGTTGGTGCATATCTATAGTTATTTACTTCTGTAGAAAAGTGCATGATATCAGATGAATTTCTGTGATAGAAATTAGCTTCTTCCCTTTTTGGAGGAAAATATGTTCTTAACTGGAATCTCGGTCTCTCTGAACAGCTGGTATGACCTCATTCACTCAGTCTTTCACTTTAGTCATTCAGAATGAATGTGGAGTTTCTCACAGTGAAAAAGAAAAAGACTTCTTCCTGGAAGCTGCTGTCAGTTAGAAAGAGATTCAATGTTCTGTTGAAAAATGCCAAGGGAAAAAAATGTACTTTCTTTCCGAATGTCAACATTTTTTCAAAAGGTTATAACGTTTTAAACCAGGAAGTGTTCTCAAATCAAATCAAAGTTTATTTGTCACGTGCGCCGAATACAACTGTGAAATGCTTACTTACAGGCTCTAACCAATAGTGCGGAGAAAAGAGAGGAAAAAAGTATGTGTGTGTGTGTGTGTGTGTGTGTGTGTGTGTGTGTGTGTGTGTGTGTGTGTGTGTGTGTGTGTAGGTAAGTAAAGAAATAAAACAACAGTAAAAAGACATCTGAAAATAAGAGTAGCAAGGCTATACACAGACACCGGTTAATCAGGCTTATTGAGGTAGTATGTACATGTAGGTATCGTTATAGTGACTATGCATATATGATGAACAGAGAGTAGCAGTAGCATAAAAAGAGGGGGTGGCAGGTGTTGGGACACAATGCAGATAGCCCGGTTAGCCAATGTGCAGGAGCACTGGGTGGTCGGGCCAATGTAGGTAGTATGTACATGAATGTATAGTTAAAGTGATTATGCATTTAAGATAAACAGAGAGTAGCAGCAGCGTAAAAGAGGGGTTGGGTGGGACACACAATGCAAATAGTCCGGGTAAACATTTGGTTACCTGTTCAGGAGACTTATGGCTTGGGTGTAAAAACTGTTGAGAAGCTTTTTTTGTCCTAGACTTGGCTCTCCGGTACCGCTTTCCATGCGGTAGTAGAGAGAACAGTCTATGATTGGGGTGGCCGGGGTCTTTGACCATTTTTAGGGACTTCCTCTGACACCGCCTGGTGTAGAGGTCCTGGGTGGCAGGCAGCTTTGCCCCAGTGATGTACTGGTCCATACGCCCTACCCTCTGAAGTGCCTTGGGGTCGGAGGCCAAGCAATTGCCATACCAGGCAGTGATGCAACCGGTCAGGATGCTCTTGATGTTGCAGCTGTAGAACCTTTTGAGGATCTCAGGACCCATGCCAAAGAAATTTAGTTTCCTGGGGGGGGGAATAGGCTTTGTCGTGCCCTCGTCACGACTGTCTTGGTGTGTTTGGACCATTCTAGTTTGTTGTTGATGTGGACTTGAATTTGAAGCTCTCAACCTGCTCCACTACAGCCCCGTCGATGAGAATGGGGACGTGCTCGGTGCTCCTTTTCCTGTAGTCCACAATAATCTCCTTAGTCTTGGTTACGTTGAGGGATAGGTTGTTATCCGCCTCCCTATAGGATGTCTCGTCGTTGTCGGTGATCAGGCCTACCAATGTTGTGTCGTCAGCAAACTTAATGATGGTGTTGGAGGCGTGCCTGGCCATGCAGTCGTTGGTGAACAGGGAGTACAGGAGGGGACTGAGCACACACCCCTGAGCGCCAGTGTTGAGGATCAGCGTGGCAGATGTGTTGCTACCTACCCTCACCACCTGGGGGCGGCCTGTCAGGAAGTCCAGGATCCAGTTGCAGAGGGAGGTGTTTAGTCCCAGGTTCCTTAGCTTAGTGATGAGCTTTGAGAGTACTATGGTGTTGAACGCTGAGCTGTAGTCAATGAATAGCATTCTCATATACAGTGGGGCAAAGTATTTAGTCAGCCACCAATTGTGCAAGTTCTCCCACTTAAAAAGATGAGAGAGGCCTGTAATTTTCATCATAGGTACACTTCAACTATGACAGACCAGGACCTTGAAATGCTTCTTACGAAGTCACTCCTTCGTTATCCGGGCGGTGTGTTTGGGATCATTGTCATGCTGAAAGACCCAGCCACGTTTCATCTTCAATGCCCTTGCTGATGGAAGGAGGTTTTCACTCAAAATTTCACATTACATGGCCCCATTCATTCTTTCCTTTACAGGGATCAGTCATCCTGATCCCTTTGCAGAAAAACAGCCCCAAAGCATGAGGTTTCCACCCCCATGCTTCACAGTAGGTATGGTGTTCTTTGGATGCAACTCAGCATTCTTTGTCCTCCAAACACGACGAGTTGAGTTTTTACCAAAAAGTTCTATTTTGGTTTCATCTGACCATATGACATTCTCCCAATCTTCTTCTGGATCATCCAAATGCTCTCTAGCAAACTTCAGACGGGCCTGGACATGTACTGGCTTAAGCAGGGGGACACGTCTGGCACTGCAGGATTTGAGTCCCTGGCGGCGTAGTGTGTTACTGATGGTAGGCTTTGTTACTTTGGTCCCAGCTCTCTGCAGGTCATTCACTAGGTCCCCCAGGGTGGTTCTGGGATTTTTGCTCACCGTTCTTGTGATCATTTTGACCCCACGGGGTGAGATCTTGCGTGGAGCCCCAGATCGAGGGAGATTATCAGTGGTCTTGTATGTCTTCCATTTCCTAATAATTGCTCTCACAGTTGATTTCTTCAAACCAAGCTGCTTACCTATTGCAGATTCAGTATTTCCAGCCTGGTGCAGGTCTACAATTTTGCTTCTGGTGTCCTTTGACAGCTCTTTGGTCTTGGCCATAGTGGAGTTTGGAGTGTGACTGTTTGAGGCTGTGGACAGGTGTCTTTTATACTGATAACAAGTTCAAACAGGTGCCATTTATACAGGTAACGAGTGGAGGACAGAGGAGCCTCTTAAAGAAGAAGTTACAGGTCTGTGAGAGCCAGAAATCTTGCTTGTTTGTAGGTGACCAAATACTTATTTTCCACCATAATTTGCAAATAAATTCATAAAAAATCCTACAATGTGATTTTCTGGATTTTTTTCTTCTCATTTTGTCTGTCATTGTTGAAGTGTACCTATGATGGAAATTACAGACCTCTCTCATATTTTTAAGTGGGAGAACTTGCACAATTGGTGGCTGACTAAATACTTTTTTGCCCCACTGTAGGTGTTCCTTTTGTCCAGGTGGGAAAGGGCACTGTGGAGTGCAATAAAGATTGCATCATCTGTGGATCTGTTTGGGCGGTATGCAAATTGGAGTGGGTCTAGGGTTTCTGGGATAATGGGATAATGGTGTTGATGTGAGCCATTACTAGCCTTTCAAAGCACTTCATGGCTACGGACGTGAGTGCTACGGGTCTGTAGTCATTTAGGCAGGTTGCCTTTGTGTTCTTGGGCACAGGGACTATGGTGGTCTGCTTGAAACATGTTGGTATTACAGACTCAATCAGGGACGTGTTGAAAATGTCAGTGAAGACACCTGCCAGTTGGTCAGCACATGCCCGGAGCACACGTCCTGGTAATCCATCTGGCCCCGCAGCCTTGTGAATGTCTTACTCACTTACTTACTTACTCACTTACTTACCTTTCTCAGGGTGCACTTCAATACATACAGTACCTTTGATTGCATTGGTTATTTAATTGAATAGTTGATTGAATATTGTTATTTTATTATTTTTGAATACTTTACTTTGCCACTAATACAGTAACATGTCTTTCTCCTAACTGCAGATCAGATAGGTCTGGAGCGAAGAGACCCTCGCTGGGTGGGAGCCTGGTGGCTAGGCTTCTTGGTGGCAGCCTCCTTCCTCTTCCTCACCTCCCTGCCCTACCTCTTCTTCCCCCGGCAGATGCCCAAAGAGGTGTAGTATGGGATAAAAGCTGACACGTTGTCACATGTCTTATTAAGCATGAACTAAAACAAATTATGAAAGTTGAACAATCTTCTCATATAGAAAAACTTTGGTTCAGAAAAAGAGTGATGCAGTTTGACCTTGTTGAATAAGGTCCTGGCTGATATTTATCATTCTGTAAGGGAATGTTACAAAAGAGGTTGAGTCTTTGTTTCATGTTTCTCTCATCAGTCATCTGGCACAAAGAAGAATCATTGTGCCAGGTCTTGCTCAATAGCATAGCATAGCCATACACACACACAAACACACACACAGCCTCTTGAACGCTGGCCAAGGCTTTAAAAGCTCTGAAGCTTGGCGTGTAACTTGAGTGCACTGCAGTGTTTCATACACTTTAAATGTTACCATTTCGCAATCAGAGATCTTGTAGGCAAAACTCTCTCTTTCCCACATCATGTTCCCTAGACCTGACAAAGGCTACTAGAGAGTTAATGCAATATTGACAGGATTACATGTTTGCTGTGCCGTGATCAAACTCTAATCTGTTGTAATACAGGTACAGCGCATAATTGCGGTGTGCTTCTTTCTCTCCCCTGGTTAGGAAACTGGAAGCGATGCCACAGAGCCCAGAGAGGAAGAGGAAAAGAAACCACTGCCAGACCCGGTCCTGGAACTCACCCTCACACAGTTTCTCAAAAGTGAGGCACTTTTATAAAACCACATCCGTCTGTTTTCTTTCCATTTCTCTTCACTGTATCTACGGGTGATTACAGGGCATTAAGGGTGACAGACACTGATATACATACTGATAGTATATAAAACGTAGAAGTGGTCACATTGTGTCCTCTCTCTTCCTCTATTGTTGCAACCCCCGTGGTAAATATTGTCTTAAGCAGTGAGGTCATTAGCCATTAGCCCCCCTCTCCATCCCTCCTCCTCTTTCTCCCAGGTTTCCCCCGTATCGCCCTGCGGACGCTGCGGAACCCCATCTACCTGTTGGTGGTGCTGGCACAGGTCCACCTGGCAGCGATGGTAGCCGGCCTCGCCACCTTTATGGCCAAGTTCATAGAGCGCCAGTTCACCCAGACTGCCTCCTTCTCCAACATGATGATCGGTGAGAGACATTATTCGTTATCTCTGTGAAACATCTTGATTTAGATTAAGGTTAGGGTTTGTCTAATAAAGAAAAAATAGAACCAATGGACCAAGTTAAAATTCCACTCAATGGAGAGTTAATACTTTAAAATCAAATCTGCAAAACTCAAGCATTCGGCATGTGTATTTGACTCAGATCTGATGGGAATAAGAAAATGGGTAATATCACATCATATACACACTTAATACTAGCTGAGATTAATAATAGATAATGCTCCAACTCTCCAGGGGTCTATGAATAGCACAGAGAGCATGGAATTTTACCACAGAAACTACCACAGAAACAGAAGCTATTGAGCAACTGGAGGTAATCATTCCAGAAGACAAAGACCCCATTGTATGTGAGAGCACAGGCAATCAAAACCCTGCCATCCACTACTGTTTATAGCAGGGTCACATCTGGATGGGATTCACTTTATTTCCCTTTACCCCAGTGTTTTAGTTCTTTGGCAGGGTGCAGAATCTCCCGTGTCAGCACCTGAAGCTGCCAATATCAACATTTTACATGACTACAAAATAAGGCCAACTATTATTAGGGGGGGGTGAACAGAGCTAGGCTGAGGGGAACCAAGGGGAAACACTGGTTGCGTTCCAGGTTCTTTTTCAAAGGCAGGCAGCACAGAGCTCATGTCTCCGGAACCATGTTTGTCTTCTGAGATCTATCTTCTGAGATGTGCAGGGTGACTGCAAAAAACACGACCTGGAACGTGTTCGCAACTTAAATCGGAGTGACTGTTA